>NW_028128062.1:0-254352 GCF_965231255.1 Vanellus vanellus
GGTTCTAGGAGGCAGTGAGGACCAGCACCACTTTTCCCCGCTGCCACCTTTGCTGTGGCAGCAAAAGCTGGACGTTTGTCTTTTTTGCTCTGGAGGATGCCGAAAGTGAAAAAAGGTGCTTTTGAGGATGGAGTCCGCAGGAAAGCAGAGAGGGCCAAATTGTCTGGGGCATTTGATGGGGTTCCAGGAGGCAGTGAGGACCAGCACCACTTTTCCCCGCTGCCACCTTTGATGTGGCAGCAAAAGCTGGACGTTTGTCTTTTTTGCTCCGGAGGGCGCCGAAAGTGAAAAAAGGTGCTTTTGAGGATAGAGTCCGCAGGAAAGCAGAGAGGGCCAAATTGTCTGGGGCATTTGAAGGGGTTCCAGGAGGCAGTGAGGACCAGCACCACTTTTCCACGCTGGCACCTTTGCTGTGGCAGCAAAAGCTGGACGTTTGTCTTTTCTGCTCCGGAGGGCGCCGAAAGCGAAAAAAGGTGCTTTTGAGGATAGAGACCGCAGGAAAGCAGAGAGGGCCAAATTGTCTGGGGCATTTGATGGGGTTCCAGGAGGCAGTGAGGACCAGCACCACTTTTCCCCGCTGGCACCTTTGCTGTGGCAGCAAAAGCTGGACGTTTGTCTTTTTTGCTCCAAACAGCGGCGAAAGTAAAAAAAAGGGGCTTTTGAGGATGGAGTCCGCAGGAAAGCAGAGAGGGCCAAATTGTGTGGTGCATTTGAAGGGGTTCCAGGAGGCAGTGAGGACCAGCACCACTTTTCCCTGCTGGCACCTTTGCTGTGGCAGCAAAAGCTGGACGTTTGTCTTTTTTGCTCTAAACAGCGCCGAAAGCGAAAAAAGGTGCTTTTGAGGATAGAGTCCGCAGGAAAGCAGAGAGGGCCAAATTGTCTGGGGCATTTGATGGGGTTCCAGGAGGCAGTGAGGACCAGCACCACTTTTCCCCGCTGGCACCTTTGCTGTGGCAGCAAAAGCTGGACGTTTGTCTTTTTTGCTCCAAACAGCGGCGAAAGTGAAAAAAGGTGCTTTTGAGGATAGAGTCCTCAGGAAAGCAGAGAGGGCCAAATTGTCTGGGGCATTTGAAGGGGTTCCAGGAGGCAGTGAGGACCAGCACCACTTTTCCCCGCTGCCACCTTTGCTGTGGCAGCAAAAGCTGGACGTTTGTCTTTTTTGCTCCGGAGGGCGCCGAAAGCGAAAAAAGGTGCTTTTGAGGATAGAGTCCTCAGGAAAGCAGAGAGGGCCAAATTGTCTGGGGCATTTGATGGGGTTCCAGGAGGCAGTGAGGACCAGCACCGCTTTTCCCCGCTGGCACCTTTGCTGTGGCAGCAAAAGCTGGACGTTTGTCTTTTTTGCTCCAAACAGCGGCGAAAGCGAAAAAAGGTGCTTTTGAGGATAGAGTCCTCAGGAAAGCAGAGAGGGCCAAATTGTGTGGTGCATTTGATGGGGTTCCAGGAGGCAGTGAGGGCCAGCACCACTTTTCCCCGCTGGCACCTTTGCTGTGGCAGCAAAAGCTGGACGTTTGTCTTTTTTGCTCCGGAGGGCGCCGATAGCAAAAAAAGGTGCTTTTGAGGATAGAGTCCGCAGGAAAGCAGAGAGGGCCAAATTGTCTGGGGCATTTGATGGGGTTCCAGGAGGCAGTGAGGACCAGCACCACTTTTCCCCGCTGCCACCTTTGCTGTGGCAGCAAAAGCTGGACGTTTGTCTTTTTTGCTCCAAACAGCGCCGAAAGTGAAAAAAGGTGCTTTTGAGGATAGAGTCCGCAGGAAAGCAGAGAGGGCCAAATTGTCTGGGGCATTTGATGGGGTTCCAGGAGGCAGTGAGGACCAGCACCACTTTTCCCCGCTGGCACCTTTGCTGTGGCAGCAAAACCTGGACGTTTGTCTTTTCTACTCCGGAGGGCGCCGAAAGTGAAAAAAGGTGCTTTTGAGGATAGAGTCCGCAGGAAAGCAGAGAGGGCCAAATTGTCTGGGGCATTTGATGGGGTTCCAGGAGGCAGTGAGGACCAGCACCACTTTTCCCCGCTGGCACCTTTGCTGTGGCAGCAAAAGCTGGACGTTTGTCTTTTTTGCTCCGGAGGGCGCCGAAAGCAAAAAAAGGTGCTTTTGAGGATAGAGTCCGCAGGAAAGCAGAGAGGGCCAAATTGTCTGGGGCATTTGATGGGGTTCCAGGAGGCAGTGAGGACCAGCACCACTTTTCCCCGCTGGCACCTTTGCTGTGGCAGCAAAAGCTGGACGTTTGTCTTTTCTGCTCCGGAGGGCGCCGAAAATGAAAAAAGGTGCTTTTGAGGATGGAGTCCGCAGGAAAGTAGAGAGGGCAAAATTGTCTGGGGCATTTGATGGGGTTCCAGGAGGCAGTGAGGACCAGCACCACTTTTCCCCGCTGGCACCTTTGCTGTGGCAGCAAAAGCTGGACGTTTGTCTTTTTTGCTCCAAACAGCGCCGAAAGCGAAAAAAGGTGCTTTTGAGGATAGAGTCCGCAGGAAAGCAGAGAGGGCCAAATTGTCTGGGGCATTTGATGGGGTTCCAGGAGGCAGTGAGGACCAGCACCACTTTTCCCCGCTGGCACCTTTGCTGTGGCAGCAAAAGCTGGACGTTTGTCTTTTTTGCTCCAAACAGCGGCGAAAGTGAAAAAAGGTGCTTTTGAGGATAGAGTCCTCAGGAAAGCAGAGAGGGCCAAATTGTCTGGGGCATTTGAAGGGGTTCCAGGAGGCAGTGAGGACCAGCACCACTTTTCCCCGCTGCCACCTTTGCTGTGGCAGCAAAAGCTGGACGTTTGTCTTTTTTGATCCGGAGGGCGCCGAAAGCGAAAAAAGGTGCTTTTGAGGATAGAGTCCTCAGGAAAGCAGAGAGGGCCAAATTGTCTGGGGCATTTGATGGGGTTCCAGGAGGCAGTGAGGACCAGCACCGCTTTTCCCCGCTGGCACCTTTGCTGTGGCAGCAAAAGCTGGACGTTTGTCTTTTTTGCTCCAAACAGCGGCGAAAGCGAAAAAAGGTGCTTTTGAGGATAGAGTCCTCAGGAAAGCAGAGAGGGCCAAATTGTGTGGTGCATTTGATGGGGTTCCAGGAGGCAGTGAGGGCCAGCACCACTTTTCCCCGCTGGCACCTTTGCTGTGGCAGCAAAAGCTGGACGTTTGTCTTTTTTGCTCCGGAGGGCGCCGATAGCAAAAAAAGGTGCTTTTGAGGATAGAGTCCGCAGGAAAGCAGAGAGGGCCAAATTGTCTGGGGCATTTGATGGGGTTCCAGGAGGCAGTGAGGACCAGCACCACTTTTCCCCGCTGCCACCTTTGCTGTGGCAGCAAAAGCTGGACGTTTGTCTTTTTTGCTCCAAACAGCGCCGAAAGTGAAAAAAGGTGCTTTTGAGGATAGAGTCCGCAGGAAAGCAGAGAGGGCCAAATTGTCTGGGGCATTTGATGGGGTTCCAGGAGGCAGTGAGGACCAGCACCACTTTTCCCCGCTGGCACCTTTGCTGTGGCAGCAAAACCTGGACGTTTGTCTTTTCTACTCCGGAGGGCGCCGAAAGTGAAAAAAGGTGCTTTTGAGGATAGAGTCCGCAGGAAAGCAGAGAGGGCCAAATTGTCTGGGGCATTTGATGGGGTTCCAGGAGGCAGTGAGGACCAGCACCACTTTTCCCCGCTGGCACCTTTGCTGTGGCAGCAAAAGCTGGACGTTTGTCTTTTTTGCTCCGGAGGGCGCCGAAAGCAAAAAAAGGTGCTTTTGAGGATAGAGTCCGCAGGAAAGCAGAGAGGGCCAAATTGTCTGGGGCATTTGATGGGGTTCCAGGAGGCAGTGAGGACCAGCACCACTTTTCCCCGCTGCCACCTTTGCTGTGGCAGCAAAAGCTGGACGTTTGTCTTTTTTGCTCCAAACAGCGCCGAAAGCGAAAAAAGGTGCTTTTGAGGATGGAGTCCTCAGGAAAGCAGAGAGGGCCAAATTGTTAGGGGCATTTGATGGGGTTCCAGGAGGCAGTGAGGACCAGCACCGCTTTTCCGTGCTGGCACCTTTGCTGTGGCAGCAAAAGCTGGACGTTTGTCTTTTTTGCTCCAAACAGCGCCGAAAGTGAAAAAAGGTGCTTTTGAGGATGGAGTCCTCAGGAAAGCAGAGAGGGCCAAATTGTGTGGTGCATTTGATGGGGTTCCAGGAGGCAGTGAGGACCAGCACCACTTTTCCCCGCTGGCACCTTTGCTGTGGCAGCAAAAGCTGGACGTTTGTCTTTTTTGCTCCAAACATCGGCGAAAGTGAAAAAAGGTGCTTTTGAGGATAGAGTCCGCAGGAAAGCAGAGAGGGCCAAATTGTGTGGTGCATTTGATGGGGTTCCAGGAGGCAGTGAGGACCAGCACCACTTTTCCCCGCTGGCACCTTTGCTGTGGCAGGAAAGGCTGGACGTTTGTCTTTTTTGCTCCAAACAGCGCCGAAAGTGAAAAAAGGTGCTTTTGAGGATAGAGTCCGCAGGAAAGCAGAGAGGGCCAAATTGTCTGGGGCATTTGATGGGGTTCCAGGAGGCAGTGAGGACCAGCACCACTTTTCCCCGCTGGCACCTTTGCTGTGGCAGCAAAATCTGGACGTTTGTCTTTTTTCTCCAAACAGCGGCGAAAGTGAAAAAAGGTTCTTTTGAGGATAGAGTCCGCAGGAAAGCAGAGAGGGCCAAATTGTCTGGGGCATTTGATGGGGTTCCAGGAGGCAGTGAGGACCAGCACCACTTTTCCCCGCTGGCACCTTTGATGTGGCAGCAAAAGCTGGACGTTTGTCTTTTTTGCTCCAAACATCGGCGAAAGCGAAAAAAGGTGCTTTTGAGGATAGAGTCCTCAGGAAAGCAGAGAGGGCCGAATTGTGTGGTGCATTTGTAGGCGTTCCAGGAGGCAGTGAGGACCAGCACCACTTTTCCCCGCTGGCACCTTTGCTGTGGCAGCAAAATCTGGACGTTTGTCTTTTTTGCACCGGAGGGCGCCGAAAGCGAAAAAAGGTGCTTTTGAGGATAGAGTCCGCAGGAAAGCAGAGAGGGCCAAATTGTCTGGGGCATTTGATGGGGTTCTAGGAGGCAGTGAGGACCAGCACCACTTTTCCCTGCTGAAACCTTTGCTGTGGCAGCAAAAGCTGGACGTTTGTCTTTTTTGCTCTGGAGGATGCCGAAAGTGAAAAAAGGTGCTTTTGAGGATGGAGTCCGCAGGAAAGCAGAGAGGGCCAAATTGTGTGGTGCATTTGATGGGGTTCCAGGAGGCAGCGAGGACCAGCACCACTTTTCCCCGCAGGCACCTTTGATGTGGCAGCAAAAGCTGGACGTTTGTCTTTTTTGCTCCGGAGGGCGCCGAAAGCGAAAAAAGGTGCTTTTGAGGATAGAGTCCTCAGGAAAGCAGAGAGGGCCAAATTGTGTAGTGAATTTGAAGGCGTTCCAGGAGGCAGTGAGGACCAGCACCGCTTTTCCCCGCTGCCACCTTTGCTGTAGCAGCAAAAGCTGGACGTTTGTCTTTTCTGCTCCAAACAGCGCCGAAAGCGAAAAAAGGTGCTTTTGAGGATAGAGTCCTCAGGAAAGCAGAGAGGGCCAAATTGTCTGGGGCATTTGATGGGGTTCCAGGAGGCAGTGAGGACCAGCACCACTTTTCCCCGCTGGCACCTTTGCTGTGGCAGCAAAACCTGGACGTTTGTCTTTTTTGCTCCGGAGGGCGCCGAAAGCGAAAAAAGGTGCTTTTGAGGATAGAGTCCTCAGGAAAGCAGAGAGGGCCAAATTGTCTGGGGCATTTGATGGGGTTCTAGGAGGCAGTGAGGACCAGCACCACTTTTCCCCGCTGCCACCTTTGCTGTGGCAGCAAAAGCTGGACGTTTGTCTTTTTTGCTCTGGAGGATGCCGAAAGTGAAAAAAGGTGCTTTTGAGGATGGAGTCCGCAGGAAAGCAGAGAGGGCCAAATTGTCTGGGGCATTTGATGGGGTTCCAGGAGGCAGTGAGGACCAGCACCACTTTTCCCCGCTGCCACCTTTGATGTGGCAGCAAAAGCTGGACGTTTGTCTTTTTTGCTCCGGAGGGCGCCGAAAGTGAAAAAAGGTGCTTTTGAGGATAGAGTCCGCAGGAAAGCAGAGAGGGCCAAATTGTCTGGGGCATTTGAAGGGGTTCCAGGAGGCAGTGAGGACCAGCACCACTTTTCCACGCTGGCACCTTTGCTGTGGCAGCAAAAGCTGGACGTTTGTCTTTTCTGCTCCGGAGGGCGCCGAAAGCGAAAAAAGGTGCTTTTGAGGATAGAGACCGCAGGAAAGCAGAGAGGGCCAAATTGTCTGGGGCATTTGATGGGGTTCCAGGAGGCAGTGAGGACCAGCACCACTTTTCCCCGCTGGCACCTTTGCTGTGGCAGCAAAAGCTGGACGTTTGTCTTTTTTGCTCCAAACAGCGGCGAAAGTAAAAAAAAGGGGCTTTTGAGGATGGAGTCCGCAGGAAAGCAGAGAGGGCCAAATTGTGTGGTGCATTTGAAGGGGTTCCAGGAGGCAGTGAGGACCAGCACCACTTTTCCCTGCTGGCACCTTTGCTGTGGCAGCAAAAGCTGGACGTTTGTCTTTTTTGCTCTAAACAGCGCCGAAAGCGAAAAAAGGTGCTTTTGAGGATAGAGTCCGCAGGAAAGCAGAGAGGGCCAAATTGTCTGGGGCATTTGATGGGGTTCCAGGAGGCAGTGAGGACCAGCACCACTTTTCCCCGCTGGCACCTTTGCTGTGGCAGCAAAAGCTGGACGTTTGTCTTTTTTGCTCCAAACAGCGGCGAAAGTGAAAAAAGGTGCTTTTGAGGATAGAGTCCTCAGGAAAGCAGAGAGGGCCAAATTGTCTGGGGCATTTGAAGGGGTTCCAGGAGGCAGTGAGGACCAGCACCACTTTTCCCCGCTGCCACCTTTGCTGTGGCAGCAAAAGCTGGACGTTTGTCTTTTTTGCTCCGGAGGGCGCCGAAAGCGAAAAAAGGTGCTTTTGAGGATAGAGTCCTCAGGAAAGCAGAGAGGGCCAAATTGTCTGGGGCATTTGATGGGGTTCCAGGAGGCAGTGAGGACCAGCACCGCTTTTCCCCGCTGGCACCTTTGCTGTGGCAGCAAAAGCTGGACGTTTGTCTTTTTTGCTCCAAACAGCGGCGAAAGCGAAAAAAGGTGCTTTTGAGGATAGAGTCCTCAGGAAAGCAGAGAGGGCCAAATTGTGTGGTGCATTTGATGGGGTTCCAGGAGGCAGTGAGGGCCAGCACCACTTTTCCCCGCTGGCACCTTTGCTGTGGCAGCAAAAGCTGGACGTTTGTCTTTTTTGCTCCGGAGGGCGCCGATAGCAAAAAAAGGTGCTTTTGAGGATAGAGTCCGCAGGAAAGCAGAGAGGGCCAAATTGTCTGGGGCATTTGATGGGGTTCCAGGAGGCAGTGAGGACCAGCACCACTTTTCCCCGCTGCCACCTTTGCTGTGGCAGCAAAAGCTGGACGTTTGTCTTTTTTGCTCCAAACAGCGCCGAAAGTGAAAAAAGGTGCTTTTGAGGATAGAGTCCGCAGGAAAGCAGAGAGGGCCAAATTGTCTGGGGCATTTGATGGGGTTCCAGGAGGCAGTGAGGACCAGCACCACTTTTCCCCGCTGGCACCTTTGCTGTGGCAGCAAAACCTGGACGTTTGTCTTTTCTACTCCGGAGGGCGCCGAAAGTGAAAAAAGGTGCTTTTGAGGATAGAGTCCGCAGGAAAGCAGAGAGGGCCAAATTGTCTGGGGCATTTGATGGGGTTCCAGGAGGCAGTGAGGACCAGCACCACTTTTCCCCGCTGGCACCTTTGCTGTGGCAGCAAAAGCTGGACGTTTGTCTTTTTTGCTCCGGAGGGCGCCGAAAGCAAAAAAAGGTGCTTTTGAGGATAGAGTCCGCAGGAAAGCAGAGAGGGCCAAATTGTCTGGGGCATTTGATGGGGTTCCAGGAGGCAGTGAGGACCAGCACCACTTTTCCCCGCTGGCACCTTTGCTGTGGCAGCAAAAGCTGGACGTTTGTCTTTTCTGCTCCGGAGGGCGCCGAAAATGAAAAAAGGTGCTTTTGAGGATGGAGTCCGCAGGAAAGTAGAGAGGGCAAAATTGTCTGGGGCATTTGATGGGGTTCCAGGAGGCAGTGAGGACCAGCACCACTTTTCCCCGCTGGCACCTTTGCTGTGGCAGCAAAAGCTGGACGTTTGTCTTTTTTGCTCCAAACAGCGCCGAAAGCGAAAAAAGGTGCTTTTGAGGATAGAGTCCGCAGGAAAGCAGAGAGGGCCAAATTGTCTGGGGCATTTGATGGGGTTCCAGGAGGCAGTGAGGACCAGCACCACTTTTCCCCGCTGGCACCTTTGCTGTGGCAGCAAAAGCTGGACGTTTGTCTTTTTTGCTCCAAACAGCGGCGAAAGTGAAAAAAGGTGCTTTTGAGGATAGAGTCCTCAGGAAAGCAGAGAGGGCCAAATTGTCTGGGGCATTTGAAGGGGTTCCAGGAGGCAGTGAGGACCAGCACCACTTTTCCCCGCTGCCACCTTTGCTGTGGCAGCAAAAGCTGGACGTTTGTCTTTTTTGATCCGGAGGGCGCCGAAAGCGAAAAAAGGTGCTTTTGAGGATAGAGTCCTCAGGAAAGCAGAGAGGGCCAAATTGTCTGGGGCATTTGATGGGGTTCCAGGAGGCAGTGAGGACCAGCACCGCTTTTCCCCGCTGGCACCTTTGCTGTGGCAGCAAAAGCTGGACGTTTGTCTTTTTTGCTCCAAACAGCGGCGAAAGCGAAAAAAGGTGCTTTTGAGGATAGAGTCCTCAGGAAAGCAGAGAGGGCCAAATTGTGTGGTGCATTTGATGGGGTTCCAGGAGGCAGTGAGGGCCAGCACCACTTTTCCCCGCTGGCACCTTTGCTGTGGCAGCAAAAGCTGGACGTTTGTCTTTTTTGCTCCGGAGGGCGCCGATAGCAAAAAAAGGTGCTTTTGAGGATAGAGTCCGCAGGAAAGCAGAGAGGGCCAAATTGTCTGGGGCATTTGATGGGGTTCCAGGAGGCAGTGAGGACCAGCACCACTTTTCCCCGCTGCCACCTTTGCTGTGGCAGCAAAAGCTGGACGTTTGTCTTTTTTGCTCCAAACAGCGCCGAAAGTGAAAAAAGGTGCTTTTGAGGATAGAGTCCGCAGGAAAGCAGAGAGGGCCAAATTGTCTGGGGCATTTGATGGGGTTCCAGGAGGCAGTGAGGACCAGCACCACTTTTCCCCGCTGGCACCTTTGCTGTGGCAGCAAAACCTGGACGTTTGTCTTTTCTACTCCGGAGGGCGCCGAAAGTGAAAAAAGGTGCTTTTGAGGATAGAGTCCGCAGGAAAGCAGAGAGGGCCAAATTGTCTGGGGCATTTGATGGGGTTCCAGGAGGCAGTGAGGACCAGCACCACTTTTCCCCGCTGGCACCTTTGCTGTGGCAGCAAAAGCTGGACGTTTGTCTTTTTTGCTCCGGAGGGCGCCGAAAGCAAAAAAAGGTGCTTTTGAGGATAGAGTCCGCAGGAAAGCAGAGAGGGCCAAATTGTCTGGGGCATTTGATGGGGTTCCAGGAGGCAGTGAGGACCAGCACCACTTTTCCCCGCTGCCACCTTTGCTGTGGCAGCAAAAGCTGGACGTTTGTCTTTTCTGCTCCGGAGGGCGCCGAAAATGAAAAAAGGTGCTTTTGAGGATGGAGTCCGCAGGAAAGTAGAGAGGGCAAAATTGTCTGGGGCATTTGATGGGGTTCCAGGAGGCAGTGAGGACCAGCACCACTTTTCCCCGCTGGCACCTTTGCTGTGGCAGCAAAAGCTGGACGTTTGTCTTTTTTGCTCCAAACAGCGCCGAAAGCGAAAAAAGGTGCTTTTGAGGATAGAGTCCGCAGGAAAGCAGAGAGGGCCAAATTGTCTGGGGCATTTGATGGGGTTCCAGGAGGCAGTGAGGACCAGCACCACTTTTCCCCGCTGGCACCTTTGCTGTGGCAGCAAAAGCTGGACGTTTGTCTTTTTTGCTCCGGAGGGCGCCGAAAGCGAAAAAAGGTGCTTTTGAGGATAGATTCCTCAGGAAAGCAGAGAGGGCCAAATTGTCTGGGGCATTTGATGGGGTTCCAGGAGGCAGTGAGGACCAGCACCACTTTTCCCCGCTGCCACCTTTGCTGTGGCAGCAAAAGCTGGACGTTTGTCTTTTTTGCTCCAAACAGCGCCGAAAGCGAAAAAAGGTGCTTTTGAGGATAGAGTCCGCAGGAAAGCAGAGAGGGCCAAATTGTCTGGGGCATTTGATGGGGTTCCAGGAGGCAGTGAGGACCAGCACCACTTTTCCCCACTGGCACCTTTGCTGTGGCAGCAAAACCTGGACGTTTGTCTTTTCTACTCCGGAGGGCGCCGAAAGTGAAAAAAGGTGCTTTTGAGGATAGAGTCCGCAGGAAAGCAGAGAGGGCCAAATTGTCTGGGGCATTTGATGGGGTTCCAGGAGGCAGTGAGGACCAGCACCACTTTTCCCTGCTGGCACCTTTGCTGTGGCAGCAAAACCTGGACGTTTGTCTTTTCTGCTCCGGAGGGCGCCGAAAATGAAAAAAGGTGCTTTTGAGGATGGAGTCCGCAGGAAAGTAGAGAGGGCCAAATTGTCTGGGGCATTTGATGGGGTTCCAGGAGGCAGTGAGGACCAGCACCACTTTTCCCCGCTGGCACCTTTGCTGTGGCAGCAAAAGCTGGACGTTTGTCTTTTTTGCTCCGGAGGGCGCCGAAAGCAAAAAAAGGTGCTTTTGAGGATAGAGTCCGCAGGAAAGCAGAGAGGGCCAAATTGTCTGGGGCATTTGATGGGGTTCCAGGAGGCAGTGAGGACCAGCACCACTTTTCCCCGCTGCCACCTTTGCTGTGGCAGCAAAAGCTGGACGTTTGTCTTTTCTGCTCCGGAGGGCGCCGAAAATGAAAAAAGGTGCTTTTGAGGATGGAGTCCGCAGGAAAGTAGAGAGGGCAAAATTGTCTGGGGCATTTGATGGGGTTCCAGGAGGCAGTGAGGACCAGCACCACTTTTCCCCGCTGGCACCTTTGCTGTGGCAGCAAAAGCTGGACGTTTGTCTTTTTTGCTCCAAACAGCGCCGAAAGCGAAAAAAGGTGCTTTTGAGGATAGAGTCCTCAGGAAAGCAGAGAGGGCCAAATTGTCTGGGGCATTTGATGGGGTTCCAGGAGGCAGTGAGGACCAGCACCACTTTTCCCCGCTGGCACCTTTGCTGTGGCAGCAAAAGCTGGACGTTTGTCTTTTTTGCTCCGGAGGGCGCCGAAAGCGAAAAAAGGTGCTTTTGAGGATAGAGTCCTCAGGAAAGCAGAGAGGGCCAAATTGTCTGGGGCATTTGATGGGGTTCCAGGAGGCAGTGAGGACCAGCACCACTTTTCCCCGCTGGCACCTTTGCTGTGGCAGCAAAAGCTGGACGTTTGTCTTTTTTGCTCCAAACAGCGGCGAAAGTGAAAAAAGGTGCTTTTGAGGATAGAGTCCGCAGGAAAGCAGAGAGGGCCAAATTGTCTGGGGCATTTGATGGGGTTCCAGGAGGCAGTGAGGACCAGCACCACTTTTCCCTGCTGGCACCTTTGCTGTGGCAGCAAAAGCTGGACGTTTGTCTTTTCTGCTCCGGAGGGCGCCGAAAATGAAAAAAGGTGCTCTTGAGGATGGAGTCCGCAGGAAAGTAGAGAGGGACAAATTGTCTGGGGCATTTGATGGGGTTCCAGGAGGCAGTGAGGACCAGCACCACTTTTCCCCGCTGCCACCTTTGCTGTGGCAGCAAAAGCTGGACGTTTGTCTTTTTTGCTCCAAACAGCGCCGAAAGCGAAAAAAGGTGCTTTTGAGGATAGAGTCCTCAGGAAAGCAGAGAGGGCCAAATTGTCTGGGGCATTTGATGGGGTTCCAGGAGGCAGTGAGTACCAGCACCACTTTTCCCCGCTGGCACCTTTGCTGTGGCAGCAAAACCTGGACGTTTTTCTTTTCTGCTCCAAACAGCGCCGAAAGCGAAAAAAGGTGCTTTTGAGGATAGAGTCCGCAGGAAAGCAGAGAGGGCCAAATTGTCTGGGGCATTTGATGGGGTTCCAGGAGGCAGTGAGGACCAGCACCACTTTTCCCCGCCGGCACCTTTGCTGTGGCAGCAAAAGCTGGACGTTTGTCTTTTTTGCTCCAAACAGCGCCGAAAGCGAAAAAAGGTGCTTTTGAGGATAGAGTCCTCAGGAAAGCAGAGAGGGCCAAATTGTCTGGGGCATTTGATGGGGTTCCAGGAGGCAGTGAGGACCAGCACCACTTTTCCCCGCTGGCACCTTTGCTGTGGCAGCAAAAGCTGGACGTTTGTCTTTTTTGCTCCGGAGGGCGCCGAAAGCAAAAAAAGGTGCTTTTGAGGATAGAGTCCGCAGGAAAGCAGAGAGGGCCAAATTGTCTGGGGCATTTGAAGGGGTTCCAGGAGGCAGTGAGTACCAGCACCACTTTTCCCCGCTGGCACCTTTGCTGTGGCAGCAAAAGCTGGACGTTTGTCTTTTCTGCTCCGGAGGGCGCCGAAAGCGAAAAAAGGTGCTTTTGAGGATAGAGTCCGCAGGAAAGCAGAGAGGGCCAAATTGTCTGGGGCATTTGATGGGGTTCCAGGAGGCAGTGAGGACCAGCACCACTTTTCCCCGCTGGCACCTTTGCTGTGGCAGCAAAAGCTGGACGTTTGTCTTTTTTGCTCCAAACAGCGGCGAAAGTGAAAAAAGGTGCTTTTGAGGATAGAGTCATCAGGAAAGCAGAGAGGGCCAAATTGTCTGGGGCATTTGATGGGGTTCCAGGAGGCAGTGAGGACCAGCACCACTTTTCCCCGCTGGCACCTTTGCTGTGGCAGCAAAAGCTGGACGTTTGTCTTTTTTGCTCCAAACAGCGCCGAAAGCGAAAAAAGGTGCTTTTGAGGATAGAGTCCGCAGGAAAGCAGAGAGGGCCAAATTGTCTGGGGCATTTGATGGGGTTCCAGGAGGCAGTGAGGACCAGCACCACTTTTCCCCGCTGGCACCTTTGCTGTGGCAGCAAAAGCTGGACGTTTGTCTTTTTTGCTCCGGAGGGCGCCGAAAGCCAAAAAAGGTGCTTTTGAGGATAGAGTCCGCAGGAAAGCAGAGAGGGCCAAATTGTCTGGGGCATTTGATGGGGTTCCAGGAGGCAGTGAGGACCAGCACCACTTTTCCCCGCTGCCACCTTTGCTGTGGCAGCAAAAGCTGGACGTTTGTCTTTTCTGCTCCGGAGGGCGCCGAAAATGAAAAAAGGTGCTTTTGAGGACGGAGTCCGCAGGAAAGTAGAGAGGGCAAAATTGTCTGGGGCATTTGATGGGGTTCCAGGAGGCAGTGAGGACCAGCACCACTTTTCCCCGCTGGCACCTTTGCTGTGGCAGCAAAAGCTGGACGTTTGTCTTTTTTGCTCCAAACAGCGCCGAAAGCGAAAAAAGGTGCTTTTGAGGATAGAGTCCGCAGGAAAGCAGAGAGGGCCAAATTGTCTGGGGCATTTGATGGGGTTCCAGGAGGCAGTGAGGACCAGCACCACTTTTCCCCGCTGGCACCTTTGCTGTGGCAGCAAAAGCTGGACGTTTGTCTTTTTTGCTCCGGAGGGCGCCGAAAGCGAAAAAAGGTGCTTTTGAGGATAGAGTCCTCAGGAAAGCATAGAGGGCCAAATTGTCTGGGGCATTTGATGGGGTTCCAGGAGGCAGTGAGGACCAGCACCACTTTTCCCCGCTGGCACCTTTGCTGTGGCAGCAAAAGCTGGACGTTTGTCTTTTTTGCTCCAAACATCGGCGAAAGTGAAAAAAGGTGCTTTTGAGGATAGAGTCCGCAGGAAAGCAGAGAGGGCCAAATTGTCTGGGGCATTTGATGGGGTTCCAGGAGGCAGTGAGGACCAGCACCACTTTTCCCCGCTGGCACCTTTGCTGTGGCAGCAAAAGCTGGACGTTTGTCTTTTTTGCTCCAAACAGCGCCGAAAGTGAAAAAAGGTGCTTTTGAGGATAGAGTCCGCAGGAAAGCAGAGAGGGCCAAATTGTCTGGGGCATTTGATGGGGTTCCAGGAGGCAGTGAGGACCAGCACCACTTTTCCCCGCTGGCACCTTTGCTGTGGCAGCAAAACCTGGACGTTTGTCTTTTCTACTCCGGAGGGCGCCGAAAGTGAAAAAAGGTGCTTTTGAGGATAGAGTCCGCAGGAAAGCAGAGAGGGCCAAATTGTCTGGGGCATTTGATGGGGTTCCAGGAGGCAGTGAGGACCAGCACCACTTTTCCCCGCTGGCACCTTTGCTGTGGCAGCAAAAGCTGGACGTTTGTCTTTTTTGCTCCGGAGGGCGCCGAAAGCAAAAAAAGGTGCTTTTGAGGATAGAGTCCGCAGGAAAGCAGAGAGGGCCAAATTGTCTGGGGCATTTGATGGGGTTCCAGAAGGCAGTGAGGACCAGCACCACTTTTCCCCGCTGGCACCTTTGCTGTGGCAGCAAAAGCTGGACGTTTGTCTTTTCTGCTCCGGAGGGCGCCGAAAATGAAAAAAGGTGCTTTTGAGGACGGAGTCCGCAGGAAAGTAGAGAGGGCAAAATTGTCTGGGGCATTTGATGGGGTTCCAGGAGGCAGTGAGGACCAGCACCACTTTTCCCCGCTGGCACCTTTGCTGTGGCAGCAAAAGCTGGACGTTTGTCTTTTTTGCTCCAAACAGCGCCGAAAGCGAAAAAAGGTGCTTTTGAGGATAGAGTCCGCAGGAAAGCAGAGAGGGCCAAATTGTCTGGGGCATTTGATGGGGTTCCAGGAGGCAGTGAGGACCAGCACCACTTTTCCCCGCTGGCACCTTTGCTGTGGCAGCAAAAGCTGGACGTTTGTCTTTTTTGCTCCAAACAGCGCCGAAAGCGAAAAAAGGTGCTTTTGAGGATAGAGTCCGCAGGAAAGCAGAGAGGGCCAAATTGTCTGGGGCATTTGATGGGGTTCCAGGAGGCAGTGAGGACCAGCACCACTTTTCCCCGCTGGCACCTTTGCTGTGGCAGCAAAAGCTGGACGTTTGTCTTTTTTGCTCCAAACAGCGGCGAAAGTGAAAAAAGTTGCTTTTGAGGATAGAGTCCGCAGGAAAGCAGAGAGGGCCAAATTGTCTGGGGCATTTGATGGGGTTCCAGGAGGCAGTGAGGACCAGCACCACTTTTCCCTGCTGGCACCTTTGCTGTGGCAGCAAAAGCTGGACGTTTGTCTTTTCTGCTCCGGAGGGCGCCGAAAATGAAAAAAGGTGCTTTTGAGGATGGAGTCCGCAGGAAAGTAGAGAGGGACAAATTGTCTGGGGCATTTGATGGGGTTCCAGGAGGCAGTGAGGACCAGCACCACTTTTCCCCGCTGGCACCTTTGCTGTGGCAGCAAAACCTGGACGTTTGTCTGTTTTGCTCCAAACAGCGCCGAAAGCGAAAAATGGTGCTTTTGAGGATAGAGTCCTCAGGAAAGCAGAGAGGGCCAAATTGTCTGGGGCATTTGATGGGGTTCCAGGAGGCAGTGAGGACCAGCACCACTTTTCCCCGCTGGCACCTTTGCTGTGGCAGCAAAAGCTGGACGTTTGTCTTTTTTGCTCCAAACAGCGGCGAAAGTGAAAAAAGGTGCTTTTGAGGATAGAGTCCGCAGGAAAGCAGAGAGGGCCAAATTGTCTGGGGCATTTGATGGGGTTCCAGGAGGCAGTGAGGACCAGCACCACTTTTCCCCGCTGGCACCTTTGCTGTGGCAGCAAAACCTGGACGTTTTTCTTTTCTGCTCCAAACAGCGCCGAAAGCGAAAAAAGGTGCTTTTGAGGATAGAGTCCGCAGGAAAGCAGAGAGGGCCAAATTGTCTGGGGCATTTGATGGGGTTCCAGGAGGCAGTGAGGACCAGCACCACTTTTCCCCGCTGGCACCTTTGCTGTGGCAGCAAAAGCTGGACGTTTGTCTTTTCTGCTCCGGAGGGCGCCGAAAATGAAAAAAGGTGCTTTTGAGGATGGAGTCCGCAGGAAAGTAGAGAGGGACAAATTGTCTGGGGCATTTGATGGGGTTCCAGGAGGCAGTGAGGACCAGCACCACTTTTCCCCGCTGGCACCTTTGCTGTGGCAGCAAAAGCTGGACGTTTGTCTTTTTTGCTCCAAACAGCGCCGAAAGCGAAAAAAGGTGCTTTTGAGGATAGAGTCCTCAGGAAAGCAGAGAGGGCCAAATTGTCTGGGGCATTTGATGGGGTTCCAGGAGGCAGTGAGGACCAGCACCACTTTTCCCTGCTGGCACCTTTGCTGTGGCAGCAAAAGCTGGACGTTTGTCTTTTTTGCTCCAAACAGCGGCGAAAGTGAAAAAAGGTGCTTTTGAGGATAGAGTCCGCAGGAAAGCAGAGAGGGCCAAATTGTCTGGGGCATTTGATGGGGTTCCAGGAGGCAGTGAGGACCAGCACCACTTTTCCCCGCTGGCACCTTTGCTGTGGCAGCAAAAGCTGGACGTTTGTCTTTATTGCTCCGGAGGGCGCCGAAAGCGAAAAAAGGTGCTTTTGAGGATAGAGTCCTCAGGAAAGCAGAGAGGGCCAAATTGTCTGGGGCATTTGATGGGGTTCCAGGAGGCAGTGAGGACCAGCACCACTTTTCCCCGCTGGCACCTTTGCTGTGGCAGCAAAACCTGGACGTTTGTCTTTTTTGCTCCAAACAGCGGCGAAAGCGAAAAAAGGTGCTTTTGAGGATAGAGTCCGCAGGAAAGCAGAGAGGGCCAAATTGTCTGGGGCATTTGATGGGGTTCCAGGAGGCAGTGAGGACCAGCACCACTTTTCCCTGCAGGCACCTTTGCTGTGGCAGCAAAAGCTGGACGTTTGTCTTTTCTGCTCCGGAGGGCGCCGAAAATGAAAAAAGGTGCTTTTGCGGATGGAGTCCGCAGGAAAGTAGAGAGGGCCAAATTGTCTGGGGCATTTGATGGGGTTCCAGGAGGCAGTGAGGACCAGCACCACTTTTCCCCGCTGCCACCTTTGCTGTGGCAGCAAAAGCTGGACGTTTGTCTGTTTTGCTCCAAACAGCGCCGAAAGCGAAAAAAGGTGCTTTTGAGGATAGAGTCCTCAGGAAAGCAGAGAGGGCCAAATTGTCTGGGGCATTTGATGGGGTTCCAGGAGGCAGTGAGGACCAGCACCACTTTTCCCCGCTGGCACCTTTGCTGTGGCAGCAAAACCTGGACGTTTTTCTTTTCTGCTCCAAACAGCGCCGAAAGCGAAAAAAGGTGCTTTTGAGGATAGAGTCCGCAGGAAAGCAGAGAGGGCCAAATTGTCTGGGGCATTTGATGGGGTTCCAGGAGGCAGTGAGGACCAGCACCACTTTTCCCTGCTGGCACCTTTGCTGTGGCAGCAAAAGCTGGACGTTTGTCTTTTTTGCTCCAAAAAGCGCCGAAAGCGAAAAAAGCTGCTTTTGAGGATAGAGTCCTCAGGAAAGCAGAGAGGGCCAAATTGTCTGGGGCATTTGATGGGGTTCCAGGAGGCACTGAGGACCAGCACCACTTTTCCCCGCTGGCACCTTTGGTGTGGCAGCAAAAGCTGGACGTTTGTCTTTTTTGCTCCGGAGGGCGCCGAAAGCGAAAAAAGGTGCTTTTGAGGATAGAGTCCTCAGGAAAGCAGAGAGGGCCAAATTGTCTGGGGCATTTGATGGGGTTCCAGGAGGCAGTGAGGACCAGCACCACTTTTCCCCGCTGGCACCTTTGCTGTGGCAGCAAAAGCTGGACGTTTGTCTTTTTTGCTCCAAACAGCGGCGAAAGTGAAAAAAGGTGCTTTTGAGGATAGAGTCCGCAGGAAAGCAGAGAGGGCCAAATTGTCTGGGGCATTTGATGGGGTTCCAGGAGGCAGTGAGGACCAGCACCACTTTTCCCTGCTGGCACCTTTGCTGTGGCAGCAAAAGCTGGACGTTTGTCTTTTCTGCTCCGGAGGGCGCCGAAAATGAAAAAAGGTGCTTTTGAGGATGGAGTCCGCAGGATAGTAGAGAGGGACAAATTGTCTGGGGCATTTGATGGGGTTCCAGGAGGCAGTGAGTACCAGCACCACTTTTCCCCGCTGGCACCTTTGCTGTGGCAGCAAAAGCTGGACGTTTGTCTTTTTTGCTCCAAACAGCGCCGAAAGCGAAAAAAGGTGCTTTTGAGGATAGAGTCCTCAGGAAAGCAGAGAGGGCCAAATTGTCTGGGGCATTTGATGGGGTTCCAGGAGGCAGTGAGGACCAGCACCACTTTTCCCTGCTGGCACCTTTGCTGTGGCAGCAAAAGCTGGACGTTTGTCTTTTTTGCTCCAAACAGCGGCGAAAGTGAAAAAAGGTGCTTTTGAGGATAGAGTCCTCAGGAAAGCAGAGAGGGCCAAATTGTCTGGGGCATTTGATGGGGTTCCAGGAGGCAGTGAGGACCAGCACCACTTTTCCCCGCTGGCACCTTTGCTGTGGCAGCAAAAGCTGGACGTTTGTCTTTTTTGCTCCAAACAGCGCCGAAAGCGAAAAAAGGTGCTTTTGAGGATAGAGTCCTCAGGAAAGCAGAGAGGGCCAAATTGTCTGGGGCATTTGATGGGGTTCCAGGAGGCAGTGAGGACCAGCACCACTTTTCCCCGCTGGCACCTTTGCTGTGGCAGCAAAAGCTGGACGTTTGTCTTTTTTGCTCCGGAGGGCGCCGAAAGCAAAAAAAGGTGCTTTTGAGGATAGAGTCCGCAGGAAAGCAGAGAGGGCCAAATTGTCTGGGGCATTTGATGGGGTTCCAGGAGGCAGTGAGGACCAGCACCACTTTTCCCCGCTGGCACCTTTGCTGTGGCAGCAAAAGCTGGACGTTTATCTTTTTTGCTCCAAACAGCGCCGAAAGCGAAAAAAGGTGCTTTTGAGGATAGAGTCCTCAGGAAAGCAGAGAGGGCCAAATTGTCTGGGGCATTTGATGGGGTTCCAGGAGGCAGTGAGGACCAGCACCACTTTTCCCTGCTGGCACCTTTGCTGTGGCAGCAAAAGCTGGACGTTTGTCTTTTTTGCTCCAAACAGCGCCGAAAGCGAAAAAAGGTGCTTTTGAGGATAGAGTCCTCAGGAAAGCAGAGAGGGCCAAATTGTCTGGGGCATTTGATGGGGTTCCAGGAGGCAGTGAGGACCAGCACCACTTTTCCCTGCTGGCACCTTTGCTGTGGCAGCAAAAGCTGGACGTTTGTCTTTTTTGCTCCAAACAGCGGCGAAAGTGAAAAAAGGTGCTTTTGAGGATAGAGTCCTCAGGAAAGCAGAGAGGGCCAAATTGTCTGGGGCATTTGATGGGGTTCCAGGAGGCAGTGAGGACCAGCACCACTTTTCCCCGCTGGCACCTTTGCTGTGGCAGCAAAAGCTGGACGTTTGTCTTTTTTGCTCCAAACAGTGCCGAAAGCGAAAAAAGGTGCTTTTGAGGATAGAGTCCTCAGGAAAGCAGAGAGGGCCAAATTGTCTGGGGCATTTGATGGGGTTCCAGGAGGCAGTGAGGACCAGCACCACTTTTCCCCGCTGGCACCTTTGCTGTGGCAGCAAAAGCTGGACGTTTGTCTTTTTTGCTCCAAACAGCGGCGAAAGTGAAAAAAGGTGCTTTTGAGGATAGAGTCCGCAGGAAAGCAGAGAGGGCCAAATTGTCTGGGGCATTTGGTGGGGTTCCAGGAGGCAGTGAGGACCAGCACCACTTTTCCCCGCTGGCACCTTTGCTGTGGCAGCAAAAGCTGGACGTTTGTCTTTTCTGCTCCGGAGGGCGCCGAAAATGAAAAAAGGTGCTTTTGAGGATGGAGTCCGCAGGAAAGTAGAGAGGGACAAATTGTCTGGGGCATTTGATGGGGTTCCAGGAGGCAGTGAGGACCAGCACCACTTTTCCCCGCTGGCACCTTTGCTGTGGCAGCAAAAGCTGGACGTTTGTCTTTTTTGCTCCAAACAGCGCCGAAAGCGAAAAAAGGTGCTTTTGAGGATAGAGTCCTCAGGAAAGCAGAGAGGGCCAAATTGTCTGGGGCATTTGATGGGGTTCCAGGAGGCAGTGAGGACCAGCACCACTTTTCCCTGCTGGCACCTTTGCTGTGGCAGCAAAAGCTGGACGTTTGTCTTTTTTGCTCCAAACTGCGGCGAAAGTGAAAAAAGGTGCTTTTGAGGATAGAGTCCTCAGGAAAGCAGAGAGGGCCAAATTGTCTGGGGCATTTGATGGGGTTCCAGGAGGCAGTGAGGACCAGCAACACTTTTCCCTGCTGGCACCTTTGCTGTGGCAGCAAAAGCTGGACGTTTGTCTTTTTTGCTCCAAACAGCGGCGAAAGTGAAAAAAGGTGCTTTTGAGGATAGAGTCCGCAGGAAAGCAGAGAGGGCCAAATTGTCTGGGGCATTTGATGGGGTTCCAGGAGGCAGTGAGGACCAGCACCACTTTTCCCTGCTGGCACCTTTGCTGTGGCAGCAAAACCTGGACGTTTGTCTTTTCTGCCCCGGAGGGCGCCGAAAATGAAAAAAGGTGCTTTTGAGGATGGAGTCCGCAGGAAAGTAGAGAGGGACAAATTGTCTGGGGCATTTGATGGGGTTCCAGGAGGCAGTGAGGACCAGCACCACTTTTCCCCGCTGGCACCTTTGCTGTGGCAGCAAAAGCTGGACGTTTGTCTTTATTGCTCCGGAGTGCGCCGAAAGCAAAAAAAGGTGCTTTTGAGGATAGAGTCCTCAGGAAAGCAGAGAGGGCCAAATTGTCTGGGGCATTTGATGGGGTTCCAGGAGGCAGTGAGGACCAGCACCACTTTTCCCCGCTGGCACCTTTGCTGTGGCAGCAAAAGCTGGACGTTTGTCTTTTTTGCTCCAAACAGCGGCGAAAGTGAAAAAAGGTGCTTTTGAGGATAGAGTCCTCAGGAAAGCAGAGAGGGCCAAATTGTCTGGGGCATTTGATGGGGTTCCAGGAGGCAGTGAGGACCAGCACCACTTTTCCCTGCAGGCACCTTTGCTGTGGCAGCAAAAGCTGGACGTTTGTCTTTTCTGCTCCGGAGGGCGCCGAAAATGAAAAAAGGTGCTTTTGAGGATGGAGTCCGCAGGAAAGTAGAGAGGGACAAATTGTCTGGGGCATTTGATGGGGTTCCAGGAGGCAGTGAGGACCAGCACCACTTTTCCCCGCTGCCACCTTTGCTGTGGCAGCAAAAGCTGGACGTTTGTCTGTTTTGCTCCAAACAGCGCCGAAAGCGAAAAAAGGTGCTTTTGAGGATAGAGTCCTCAGGAAAGCAGAGAGGGCCAAATTGTCTGGGGCATTTGATGGGGTTCCAGGAGGCAGTGAGGACCAGCACCACTTTTCCCCGCTGGCACCTTTGCTGTGGCAGCAAAAGCTGGACGTTTGTCTTTTTTGCTCCAAACAGCGGCGAAAGTGAAAAAAGGTGCTTTTGAGGATAGAGTCCGCAGGAAAGCAGAGAGGGCCAAATTGTCTGGGGCATTTGATGGGGTTCCAGGAGGCAGTGAGGACCAGCACCACTTTTCCCCGCTGGCACCTTTGCTGTGGCAGCAAAACCTGGACGTTTTTCTTTTCTGCTCCAAACAGCGCCGAAAGCGAAAAAAGGTGCTTTTGAGGATAGAGTCCGCAGGAAAGCAGAGAGGGCCAAATTGTCTGGGGCATTTGATGGGGTTCCAGGAGGCAGTGAGGACCAGCACCACTTTTCCCTGCTGGCACCTTTGCTGTGGCAGCAAAAGCTGGACGTTTGTCTTTTTTGCTCCAAAAAGCGCCGTAAGCGAAAAAAGGTGCTTTTGAGGATAGAGTCCTCAGGAAAGCAGAGAGGGCCAAATTGTCTGGGGCATTTGATGGGGTTCCAGGAGGCACTGAGGACCAGCACAACTTTTCCCCGCTGGCACCTTTGGTGTGGCAGCAAAAGCTGGACGTTTGTCTTTTTTGCTCCGGAGGGCGCCGAAAGCGAAAAAAGGTGCTTTTGAGGATAGAGTCCTCAGGAAAGCAGAGAGGGCCAAATTGTCTGGGGCATTTGATGGGGTTCCAGGAGGCAGTGAGGACCAGCACCACTTTTCCCCGCTGGCACCTTTGCTGTGGCAGCAAAATCTGGACGTTTGTCTTTTTTGCTCCAAACAGCGGCGAAAGTGAAAAAAGGTGCTTTTGAGGATAGAGTCCGCAGGAAAGCAGAGAGGGCCAAATTGTCTGGGGCATTTGATGGGGTTCCAGGAGGCAGTGAGGACCAGCACCACTTTTCCCCGCTGGCACCTTTGCTGTGGCAGCAAAAGCTGGACGTTTGTCTTTTTTGCTCCAAACAGCGGCGAAAGTGAAAAAAGGTGCTTTTGAGGATAGAGTCCTCAGGAAAGCAGAGAGGGCCAAATTGTCTGGGGCATTTGATGGGGTTCCAGGAGGCAGTGAGGACCAGCACCACTTTTCCCCGCTGGCACCTTTGCTGTGGCAGCAAAAGCTGGACGTTTGTCTTTTTTGCTCCAAACAGCGCCGAAAGCGAAAAAAGGTGCTTTTGAGGATAGAGTCCTCAGGAAAGCAGAGAGGGCCAAATTGTCTGGGGCATTTGATGGGGTTCCAGGAGGCAGTGAGGACCAGCACCACTTTTCCCCGCTGGCACCTTTGCTGTGGCAGCAAAAGCTGGACGTTTGTCTTTTTTGCTCCAAACAGCGGCGAAAATGAAAAAAGGTGCTTTTGAGGATAGAGTCCGCAGGAAAGCAGAGAGGGCCGAATTGTCTGGGGCATTTGATGGGGTTCCAGGAGGCAGTGAGGACCAGCACCACTTTTCCCTGCTGGCACCTTTGCTGTGGCAGCAAAAGCTGGACGTTTGTCTTTTCTGCTCCGGAGGGCGCCGAAAATGAAAAAAGGTGCTTTTGAGGATGGAGTCCGCAGGAAAGTAGAGAGGGACAAATTGTCTGGGGCATTTGATGGGGTTCCAGGAGGCAGTGAGGACCAGCACCACTTTTCCCCGCTGGCACCTTTGCTGTGGCAGCAAAAGCTGGACGTTTGTCTTTTTTGCTCCAAACAGCGCCGAAAGCGAAAAAAGGTGCTTTTGAGGATAGAGTCCTCAGGAAAGCAGAGAGGGCCAAATTGTCTGGGGCATTTGATGGGGTTCCAGGAGGCAGTGAGGACCAGCACCACTTTTCCCTGCTGGCACCTTTGCTGTGGCAGCAAAAGCTGGACGTTTGTCTTTTCTGCTCCAAACTGCGGCGAAAGTGAAAAAAGGTGCTTTTGAGGATAGAGTCCGCAGGAAAGCAGAGAGGGCCAAATTGTCTGGGGCATTTGATGGGGTTCCAGGAGGCAGTGAGGACCAGCACCACTTTTCCCTGCTGGCACCTTTGCTGTGGCAGCAAAACCTGGACGTTTGTCTTTTCTGCTCCGGAGGGCGCCGAAAATGAAAAAAGGTGCTTTTGAGGATGGAGTCCGCAGGAAAGTAGAGAGGGACAAACTGTCTGGGGCATTTGAAGGCGTTCCAGGAGGCAGTGAGGACCAGCACCGCTTTTCCCCGCTGGCACCTTTGCTGTGGCAGCAAAAGCTGGACGTTTGTCTTTTTTGCTCCAAACAGCGCCGAAAGCGAAAAAAGGTGCTTTTGAGGATAGAGTCCTCAGGAAAGCAGAGAGGGCCAAATTGTCTGGGGCATTTGATGGGGTTCCAGGAGGCAGTGAGGACCAGCACCACTTTTCCCTGCTGGCACCTTTGCTGTGGCAGCAAAAGCTGGACGTTTGTCTTTTTTGCTCCAAACAGCGGCGAAAGTGAAAAAAGGTGCTTTTGAGGATGGAGTCCGCAGGAAAGCAGAGAGGGCCAAATTGTCTGGGGCATTTGATGGGGTTCCAGGAGGCAGTGAGGACCAGCACCACTTTTCCCCGCTGGCACCTTTGCTGTGGCAGCAAAAGCTGGACGTTTGTCTTTTCTGCTCCGGAGGGCGCCGAAAATGAAAAAAGGTGCTTTTGAGGATGGAGTCCGCAGGAAAGTAGAGAGGGACAAATTGTCTGGGGCATTTGATGGGGTTCCAGGAGGCAGTGAGGACCAGCACCACTTTTCCCCGCTGGCACCTTTGCTGTGGCAGCAAAAGCTGGACGTTTGTCTTTTTTGCTCCAAACAGCGCCGAAAGCGAAAAAAGGTGCTTTTGAGGATAGAGTCCTCAGGAAAGCAGAGAGGGCCAAATTGTCTGGGGCATTTGATGGGGTTCCAGGAGGCAGTGAGGACCAGCACCACTTTTCCCCGCTGGCACCTTTGCTGTGGCAGCAAAAGCTGGACGTTTGTCTTTTTTGCTCCAAACAGCGGCGAAAGTGAAAAAAGGTGCTTTTGAGGATAGAGTCCGCAGGAAAGCAGAGAGGGCCAAATTGTCTGGGGCATTTGATGGGGTTCCAGGAGGCAGTGAGGACCAGCACCACTTTTCCCCGCTGGCACCTTTGCTGTGGCAGCAAAACCTGGACGTTTGTCTTTTCTGCACCAAACAGCGCCGAAAGCGAAAAAAGGTGCTTTTGAGGATAGAGTCCGCAGGAAAGCAGAGAGGGCCAAATTGTCTGGGGCATTTGATGGGGTTCCAGGAGGCAGTGAGGACCAGCACCACTTTTCCCCGCTGGCACCTTTGCTGTGGCAGCAAAAGCTGGACGTTTGTCTTTTTTGCTCCAAACAGCGGCGAAAGCGAAAAAAGGTGCTTTTGAGGATAGAGTCCTCAGGAAAGCAGAGAGGGCCAAATTGTCTGGGGCATTTGATGGGGTTCCAGGAGGCAGTGAGGACCAGCACCACTTTTCCCCGCTGCCACCTTTGCTGTGGCAGCAAAAGCTGGACGTTTGTCTTTTTTGCTCCAAACAGCGCCGAAAGCGAAAAAAGGTGCTTTTGAGGATAGAGTCCTCAGGAAAGCAGAGAGGGCCAAATTGTCTGGGGCATTTGATGGGGTTCCAGGAGGCAGTGAGGACCAGCACCACTTTTCCCCGCTGGCACCTTTGCTGTGGCAGCAAAAGCTGGACGTTTGTCTTTTTTGCTCCAAACAGCGGCGAAAATGAAAAAAGGTGCTTTTGAGGATAGAGTCCGCAGGAAAGCAGAGAGGGCCAAATTGTCTGGGGCATTTGATGGGGTTCCAGGAGGCAGTGAGGACCAGCACCACTTTTCCCTGCTGGCACCTTTGCTGTGGCAGCAAAAGCTGGACGTTTGTCTTTTCTGCTCCGGAGGGCGCCGAAAATGAAAAAAGGTGCTTTTGAGGATGGAGTCCGCAGGAAAGTAGAGAGGGACAAATTGTCTGGGGCATTTGATGGGGTTCCAGGAGGCAGTGAGGACCAGCACCACTTTTCCCCGCTGGCACCTTTGCTGTGGCAGCAAAAGCTGGACGTTTGTCTTTTTTGCTCCAAACAGCGCCGAAAGCGAAAAAAGGTGCTTTTGAGGATAGAGTCCTCAGGAAAGCAGAGAGGGCCAAATTGTCTGGGGCATTTGATGGGGTTCCAGGAGGCAGTGAGGACCAGCACCACTTTTCCCTGCTGGCACCTTTGCTGTGGCAGCAAAAGCTGGACGTTTGTCTTTTTTGCTCCAAACAGCGGCGAAAGTGAAAAAAGGTGCTTTTGAGGATAGAGTCCGCAGGAAAGCAGAGAGGGCCAAATTGTCTGGGGCATTTGATGGGGTTCCAGGAGGCAGTGAGGACCAGCACCACTTTTCCCCGCTGGCACCTTTGCTGTGGCAGCAAAACCTGGACGTTTGTCTTTTCTGCTCCAAACAGCGGCGAAAGTGAAAAAAGGTGCTTTTGAGGATAGAGTCCTCAGGAAAGCAGAGAGGGCCAAATTGTCTGGGGCATTTGATGGGGTTCCAGGAGGCAGTGAGGACCAGCACCACTTTTCCCCGCTGGCACCTTTGCTGTGGCAGCAAAAGCTGGACGTTTGTCTTTTTTGCTCCAAACAGCGCCGAAAGCGAAAAAAGGTGCTTTTGAGGATAGAGTCCTCAGGAAAGCAGAGAGGGCCAAATTGTCTGGGGCATTTGATGGGGTTCCAGGAGGCAGTGAGGACCAGCACCACTTTTCCCCGCTGGCACCTTTGCTGTGGCAGCAAAGGCTGGACGTTTGTCTTTTTTGCTCCAAACAGCGCCGAAAATGAAAAAAGGTGCTTTTGAGGATGGAGTCCGCAGGAAAGCAGAGAGGGCCAAATTGTCTGGGGCATTTGATGGGGTTCCAGGAGGCAGTGAGGACCAGCACCACTTTTCCCCGCTGGCACCTTTGCTGTGGCAGCAAAAGCTGGACGTTTGTCTTTTTTGCTCCAAACAGAGCCGAAAGCGAAAAAAGGTGCTTTTGAGGATAGAGTCCTCAGGAAAGCAGAGAGGGCCAAATTGTCTGGGGCATTTGATGGGGTTCCAGGAGGCAGTGAGGACCAGCACCACTTTTCCCCGCTGGCACCTTTGCTATGGCAGCAAAAGCTGAACGTTTGTCTTTTCAGCTCCGGAGGGTTCTGAAAGTGAAAAAAGGTGCTTTTGAGGATAGAGTCCGCTGGAAAGCAGAGAGGGACAAATTGTCTGGGGCATTTGATGGGGTTCCAGGAGGCAGTGAGGACCAGCACCACTTTTCCCCGCTGGCACCTTTGCTGTGGCAGCAAAAGCTGGACGTTTGTCTTTTTTGCTCCAAACAGCGCCGAAAATGAAAAAAGGTGCTTTTGAGGATGGAGTCCGCAGGAAAGCAGAGAGGGCCAAATTGTCTGGGGCATTTGATGGGGTTCCAGGAGGCAGTGAGGACCAGCACCACTTTTCCCTGCTGGCACCTTTGCTGTGGCAGCAAAAGCTGGACGTTTGTCTTTTCTGCTCCGGAGGGCGCCGAAAATTAAAAAAGGTGCTTTTGAGGATGGAGTCCGCAGGAAAGTAGAGAGGGACAAATTGTCTGGGGCATTTGATGGGGTTCCAGGAGGCAGTGAGGACCAGCACCACTTTTCCCCGCTGGCACCTTTGCTGTGGCAGCAAAAGCTGGACGTTTGTCTTTTTTGCTCCAAACAGCGCCGAAAGCGAAAAAAGGTGCTTTTGAGGATAGAGTCCTCAGGAAAGCAGAGAGGGCCAAATTGTCTGGGGCATTTGATGGGGTTCCAGGAGGCAGTGAGGACCAGCACCACTTTTCCCCGCTGGCACCTTTGCTGTGGCAGCAAAAGCTGGACGTTTGTCTTTTTTGCTCCAAACAGCGGCGAAAGTGAAAAAAGGTGCTTTTGAGGATAGAGTCCTCAGGAAAGCAGAGAGGGCCAAATTGTCTGGGGCATTTGATGGGGTTCCAGGAGGCAGTGAGGACCAGCACCACTTTTCCCCGCTGGCACTTTTACTGTGGCAGCAAAACCTGGACGTTTGTCTTTTCTGCTCCAAACAGCGCCGAAAGCGAAAAAAGGTGCTTTTGAGGATAGAGTCCTCAGGAAAGCAGAGAGGGCCAAATTGTCTGGGGCATTTGATGGGGTTCCAGGAGGCAGTGAGGACCAGCACCACTTTTCCCCGCTGGCACCTTTTCTGTGGCAGCAAAAGCTGGACGTTTGTCTTTTTTGCTCCAAACAGCGCCGAAAGCGAAAAAAGGTGCTTTTGAGGATAGAGTCCTCAGGAAAGCAGAGAGGGCCAAATTGTCTGGGGCATTTGATGGGGTTCCAGGAGGCAGTGAGGACCAGCACCACTTTTCCCCGCTGGCACCTTTGCTGTGGCAGCAAAGGCTGGACGTTTGTCTTTTTTGCTCCAAACAGCGGCGAAAGTGAAAAAAGGTGCTTTAAAAGATAGAGTCCGCAGGAAAGCAGAGAGGGCCAAATTGTCTGGGGCATTTGATGGGGTTCCAGGAGGCAGTGAGGACCAGCACCACTTTTCCCCGCTGGCACCTTTGCTGTGGCAGCAAAAGCTGGACGTTTGTCTTTTTTGCTCCAAACAGCGCCGAAAATGAAAAAAGGTGCTTTTGAGGATGGAGTCCGCAGGAAAGTAGAGAGGGCCAAATTGTCTGGGGCATTTGATGGGGTTCCAGGAGGCAGTGAGGACCAGCACCACTTTTCCCCGCTGGCACCTTTGCTGTGGCAGCAAAAGCTGAACGTTTGTCTTTTCAGCTCCGGAGGGTTCTGAAAGTGAAAAAAGGTGCTTTTGAGGATAGAGTCCGCTGGAAAGCAGAGAGGGCCAAATTGTCTGGGGCATTTGATGGGGTTCCAGGAGGCAGTGAGGACCAGCACCACTTTTCCCCGCTGGCACCTTTGCTGTGGCAGCAAAAGCTGGACGTTTGTCTTTTTTGCTCCAAACAGCGCCGAAAGCGAAAAAAGGTGCTTTTGAGGATAGAGTCCTCAGGAAAGCAGAGAGGGCCAAATTGTCTGGGGCATTTGATGGGGTTCCAGGAGGCAGTGAGGACCAGCACCACTTTTCCCCGCTGGCACCTTTGCTGTGGCAGCAAAAGCTGGACGTTTGTCTTTTTTGCTCCAAACAGCGGCGAAAGTGAAAAAAGGTGCTTTTGAGGATAGATTCCTCAGGAAAGCAGAGAGGGCCAAATTGTCTGGGGCATTTGATGGGGTTCCAGGAGGCAGTGAGGACCAGCACCACTTTTCCCCGCTGGCACCTTTACTGTGGCAGCAAAACCTGGACGTTTGTCTTTTCTGCTCCAAACAGCGCCGAAAGCGAAAAAAGGTGCTTTTGAGGATAGAGTCCTCAGGAAAGCAGAGAGGGCCAAATTGTCTGGGGCATTTGATGGGGTTCCAGGAGGCAGTGAGGACCAGCACCACTTTTCCCCGCTGGCACCTTTTCTGTGGCAGCAAAAGCTGGACGTTTGTCTTTTTTGCTCCGGAGGGCACCGAAAGCGAAAAAAGGTGCTTTTGAGGATAGAGTCCTCAGGAAAGCAGAGAGGGCCAAATTGTCTGGGGCATTTGATGGGGTTCCAGGAGGCAGTGAGGACCAGCACCACTTTTCCCCGCTGGCACCTTTGCTGTGGCAGCAAAGGCTGGACGTTTGTCTTTTTTGCTCCAAACAGCGGCGAAAGTGAAAAAAGGTGCTTTAAAAGATAGAGTCCGCAGGAAAGCAGAGAGGGCCAAATTGTCTGGGGCATTTGATGGGGTTCCAGGAGGCAGTGAGGACCAGCACCACTTTTCCCCGCTGGCACCTTTGCTGTGGCAGCAAAAGCTGGACGTTTGTCTTTTTTGCTCCAAACAGCGCCGAAAATGAAAAAAGGTGCTTTTGAGGATGGAGTCCGCAGGAAAGTAGAGAGGGCCAAATTGTCTGGGGCATTTGATGGGGTTCCAGGAGGCAGTGAGGACCAGCACCACTTTTCCCCGCTGGCACCTTTGCTGTGGCAGCAAAAGCTGAACGTTTGTCTTTTCAGCTCCAGAGGGTTCTGAAAGTGAAAAAAGGTGCTTTTGAGGATAGAGTCCGCTGGAAAGCAGAGAGGGACAAATTGTCTGGGGCATTTGATGGGGTTCCAGGAGGCAGTGAGGACCAGCACCACTTTTCCCCGCTGGCACCTTTGCTGTGGCAGCAAAAGCTGGACGTTTGTCTTTTTTGCTCCGGAGGGCGCCGAAAGCGAAAAAAGGTGCTTTTGAGGATAGAGTCCTCAGGAAAGCAGAGAGGGCCAAATTGTCTGGGGCATTTGATGGGGTTCCAGGAGGCAGTGAGGACCAGCACCACTTTTCCCCGCTGGCACCTTTGCTGTGGCAGCAAAAGCTGGACGTTTGTCTTTTTTGCTCCAAACAGCGGCGAAAGTGAAAAAAGGTGCTTTTGAGGATAGAGTCCGCAGGAAAGCAGAGAGGGCCAAATTGTCTGGGGCATTTGATGGGGTTCCAGGAGGCAGTGAGGACCAGCACCACTTTTCCCTGCTGGCACCTTTGCTGTGGCAGCAAAAGCTGGACGTTTGTCTTTTCTGCTCCGGAGGGCGCCGAAAATGAAAAAAGGTGCTTTTGAGGATGGAGTCCGCAGGAAAGTAGAGAGGGCCAAATTGTCTGGGGCATTTGATGGGGTTCCAGGAGGCAGTGAGGACCAGCACCACTTTTCCCCGCTGGCACCTTTGCTGTGGCAGCAAAAGCTGGACGTTTGTCTTTTTTGCTCCAAACAGCGCCGAAAATGAAAAAAGGTGCTTTTGAGGATGGAGTCCGCAGGAAAGTAGAGAGGGCCAAATTGTCTGGGGCATTTGATGGGGTTCCAGGAGGCAGTGAGGACCAGCACCACTTTTCCCCGCTGCCACCTTTGCTGTGGCAGCAAAAGCTGGACGTTTGTCTTTTTTGCTCCAAACAGCGCCGAAAGTGAAAAAAGGTGCTTTTGAGGATAGAATCCGCAGGAAAGCAGAGAGGGCCAAATTGTCTGGGGCATTTGATGGGGTTCCAGGAGGCAGTGAGGACCAGCACCACTTTTCCCTGCTGGCACCTTTGCTGTGGCAGCAAAAGCTGGACGTTTGTCTTTTCTGCTCCGGAGGGCGCCGAAAATGAAAAAAGGTGCTTTTGAGGATGGAGTCCGCAGGAAAGTAGAGAGGGCCAAATTGTCTGGGGCATTTGATGGGGTTCCAGGAGGCAGTGAGGACCAGCACCACTTTTCCCCGCTGGCACCTTTGCTGTGGCAGCAAAAGCTGGACGTTTGTCTTTTTTGCTCCGGAGGGCACCACCGAAAGCGAAAAAAGGTGCTTTTGAGGATGGAGTCCGCAGGAAAGCAGAGAGGGCCAAATTGTGTGGTGCATTTGAAGGCGTTCCAGGAGGCAGTGAGGACCAGCACCGCTTTTCCCCGCTGGCACCTTTGCTGTGGCAGCAAAAGCTGGACGTTTGTCTTTTTTGCTCCGGAGGGCGCCGAAAGCGAAAAAAGGTGCTTTTGAGGATAGAGTCCTCAGGAAAGCAGAGAGGGCCAAATTGTCTGGGGCATTTGATGGGGTTCCAGGAGGCAGTGAGGACCAGCACCACTTTTCCCCGCTGGCACCTTTGCTGTGGCAGCAAAATCTGGACGTTTGTCTTTTTTGCTCCAAACAGCGGCGAAAGTGAAAAAAGGTGCTTTTGAGGATAGAGTCCGCAGGAAAGCAGAGAGGGCCAAATTGTCTGGGGCATTTGATGGGGTTCCAGGAGGCAGTGAGGACCAGCACCACTTTTCCCTGCTGGCACCTTTGCTGTGGCAGCAAAACCTGGACGTTTGTCTTTTCTACTCCGGAGGGCGCCGAAAGTGAAAAAAGGTGCTTTTGAGGATAGAGTCCGCAGGAAAGCAGAGAGGGCCAAATTGTCTGGGGCATTTGATGGGGTTCCAGGAGGCAGTGAGGACCAGCACCACTTTTCCCCGCTGGCACCTTTGCTGTGGCAGCAAAAGCTGGACGTTTGTCTTTTTTGCTCCGGAGGGCGCCGAAAGCGAAAACAGGTGCTTTTGAGGATAGAGTCCTCAGGAAAGCAGAGAGGGCCAAATTGTCTGGGGCATTTGATGGGGTTCCAGGAGGCAGTGAGGACCAGCAACACTTTTCCCTACTGGCACCTTTGCTGTGGCAGCAAAAGCTGGACGTTTGTCTTTTTTGCTCCAAACAGCGGCGAAAGTGAAAAAAGGTGCTTTTGAGGATAGAGTCCTCAGGAAAGCAGAGAGGGCCAAATTGTCTGGGGCATTTGATGGGGTTCCAGGAGGCAGTGAGGACCAGCACCACTTTTCCCCGCTGGCACCTTTGCTGTGGCAGCAAAAGCTGGACGTTTGTCTTTTTTGCTCCAAACAGCGGCGAAAGCGAAAAAAGGTGCTTTTGAGGATAGAGTCCTCAGGAAAGCAGAGAGGGCCAAATTGTCTGGGGCATTTGATGGGGTTCCAGGAGGCAGTGAGGACCAGCACCACTTTTCCCCGCTGGCACCTTTGCTGTGGCAGCAAAAGCTGGACGTTTGTCTTTTTTGCTCCGGAGGGCACCGAAAGCGAAAAAAGGTGCTTTTGAGGATGGAGTCCGCAGGAAAGCAGAGAGGGCCAAATTGTGTGGTGCATTTGATGGCGTTCCAGGAGGCAGTGAGGACCAGAACCGCTTTTCCCCGCTGCCACCTTTGCTGTGGCAGCAAAAGCTGGACGTTTGTCTTTTTTGCTCCAAACAGCGCCGAAAATGAAAAAAGGTGCTTTTGAGGATGGAGTCCGCAGGAAAGTAGAGAGGGCCAAATTGTCTGGGGCATTTGATGGGGTTCCAGGAGGCAGTGAGGACCAGCACCACTTTTCCCCGCTGGCACCTTTGCTGTGGCAGCAAAAGCTGGACGTTTGTCTTTTTTGCTCCAAACAGCGGCGAAAGTGAAAAAAGGTGCTTTTGAGGATAGAGTCCGCAGGAAAGCAGAGAGGGCCAAATTGTCTGGGGCATTTGATGGGGTTCCAGGAGGCAGTGAGGACCAGCACCACTTTTCCCCGCTGGCACCTTTGCTGTGGCAGCAAAAGCTGGACGTTTGTCTTTTTTGCTCCAAACAGCGCCGAAAGCGAAAAAAGGTGCTTTTGAGGATAGAGTCCGCTGGAAAGCAGAGAGGGCCAAATTGTCTGGGGCATTTGATGGGGTTCCAGGAGGCAGTGAGGACCAGCACCACTTTTCCCCGCTGGCACCTTTGCTGTGGCAGCAAAAGCTGGACGTTTGTCTTTTTTGCTCCAAACAGCGCCGAAAGCGAAAAAAGGTGCTTTTGAGGATAGATTCCTCAGGAAAGCAGAGAGGGCCAAATTGTCTGGGGCATTTGATGGGGTTCCAGGAGGCAGTGAGGACCAGCACCACTTTTCCCCGCTGGCACCTTTGCTGTGGCAGCAAAAGCTGGACGTTTGTCTTTTTTGCTCCAAACAGCGGCGAAAGTGAAAAAAGGTGCTTTTGAGGATAGAGTCCGCAGGAAAGCATAGAGGGCCAAATTGTGTGGTGCATTTGAAGGCGTTCCAGGAGGCAGTGAGGACCAGCACCACTTTTCCCCGCTGCCACCTTTGCTGTGGCAGCAAAGCTGGACGTTTGTCTTTTTTGCTCCAAACAGCGCCAAAAGCGAAAAAAGGTGCTTTTGAGGATAGAGTCCTCAGGAAAGCAGAGAGGGCCAAATTGTCTGGGGCATTTGATGGGGTTCCAGGAGGCAGTGAGGACCAACACCACTTTTCCCCGCTGGCACCTTTGCTGTGGCAGCAAAAGCTGGACGTTTGTCTTTTTTGCTCCAAACAGCGCCGAAAATGAAAAAAGGTGCTTTTGAGGATGGAGTCCGCAGGAAAGTAGAGAGGGCCAAATTGTCTGGGGCATTTGATGGGGTTCCAGGAGGCAGTGAGGACCAGCACCACTTTTCCCCGCTGCCACCTTTGCTGTGGCAGCAAAAACTGGACGTTTGTCTTTTTTGCTCCAAACAGCGCCGAAAGCGAAAAAAGGTGCTTTTGAGGATAGAGTCCGCAGGAAAGCAGAGAGGGCCAAATTGTCTGGGGCATTTGATGGGGTTCCAGGAGGCAGTGAGGACCAGCACCACTTTTCCCCGCTGGCACCTTTGCTATGGCAGCAAAAGCTGGACGTTTGTCTTTTCTGCTCCGGAGGGCGCCGAAAATGAAAAAAGGTGCTTTTGAGGATGGAGTCCGCAGGAAAGTAGAGAGGGCCAAATTGTCTGGGGCATTTGATGGGGTTCCAGGAGGCAGTGAGGACCAGCACCACTTTTCCCCGCTGGCACCTTTGCTGTGGCAGCAAAAGCTGGACGTTTGTCTTTTTTGCTCCAAACAGCGCCGAAAGCGAAAAAAGGTGCTTTTGAGGATAGAGTCCGCAGGAAAGCAGAGAGGGCCAAATTGTCTGGGGCATTTGATGGGGTTCCAGGAGGCAGTGAGGACCAGCACCACTTTTCCCCGCTGGCACCTTTGCTGTGGCAGCAAAATCTGGACGTTTGTCTTTTTTGCTCCAAACAGCGGCGAAAGTGAAAAAAGGTGCTTTTGAGGATAGAGTCCTCAGGAAAGCAGAGAGGGCCAAATTGTCTGGGGCATTTGATGGGGTTCCAGGAGGCAGTGAGGACCAGCACCACTTTTCCCTGCTGGCACCTTTGCTGTGGCAGCAAAACCTGGACGTTTGTCTTTTCTACTCCGGAGGGCGCCGAAAGTGAAAAAAAGGTGCTTTTGAGGATAGAGTCCGCAGGAAAGCAGAGAGGGCCAAATTGTCTGGGGCATTTGATGGGGTTCCAGGAGGCAGTGAGGACCAGCACCACTTTTCCCCGCTGGCACCTTTGCTGTGGCAGCAAAAGCTGGACGTTTGTCTTTTTTGCTCCGGAGGGCGCCGAAAGCGAAAAAAGGTGCTTTTGAGGATAGAGTCCTCAGGAAAGCAGAGAGGGCCAAATTGTCTGGGGCATTTGATGGGGTTCCAGGAGGCAGTGAGGACCAGCACCACTTTTCCCCGCTGGCACCTTTGCTGTGGCAGCAAAAGCTGGACGTTTGTCTTTTTTGCTCCAAACAGCGCCGAAAGCGAAAAAAGGTGCTTTTGAGGATAGAGTCCGCAGGAAAGCAGAGAGGGCCAAATTGTCTGGGGCATTTGATGGGGTTCCAGGAGGCAGTGAGGACCAGCACCACTTTTCCCTGCTGGCACCTTTGCTGTGGCAGCAAAAGCTGGACGTTTGTCTTTTTTGCTCCAAACAGCGCCGAAAGCGAAAAAACGTGCTTTTGAGGATAGATTCCTCAGGAAAGCAGAGAGGGCCAAATTGTCTGGGGCATTTGATGGGGTTCCAGGAGGCAGTGAGGACCAGCACCACTTTTCCCCGCTGGCACCTTTGCTGTGGCAGCAAAAGCTGGACGTTTGTCTTTTTTGATCCAAACAGCGCCGAAAATGAAAAAAGGTGCTTTTGAGGATGGAGTCCTCAGGAAAGTAGAGAGGGCCAAATTGTCTGGGGCATTTGATGGGGTTCCAGGAGGCAGTGAGGACCAGCACCACTTTTCCCCGCTGCCACCTTTGCTGTGGCAGCAAAAGCTGGACGTTTGTCTTTTTTGCTCCAAACAGCGCCGAAAGCGAAAAAAGGTGCTTTTGAGGATAGAGTCCTCAGGAAAGCAGAGAGGGCCAAATTGTCTGGGGCATTTGATAGGGTTCCAGGAGGCAGTGAGGACCAGCACCACTTTTCCCCGCTGGCACCTTTGCTATGGCAGCAAAAGCTGAACGTTTGTCTTTTCAGCTCCGGAGGGTTCTGAAAGTGAAAAAAGGTGCTTTTGAGGATAGAGTCCTCAGGAAAGCAGAGAGGGCCAAATTGTCTGGGGCATTTGATGGGGTTCCAGGAGGCAGTGAGGACCAGCACCACTTTTCCCCGCTGGCACCTTTGCTGTGGCAGCAAAAGCTGGACGTTTGTCTTTTTTGCTCCGGAGGGCGCCGAAAGCAAAAAAAGGTGCTTTTGAGGATAGAGTCCGCAGGAAAGCAGAGAGGGCCAAATTGTCTGGGGCATTTGATGGGGTTCCAGGAGGCAGTGAGTACCAGCACCACTTTTCCCCGCTGGCACCTTTGCTGTGGCAGCAAAAGCTGGACGTTTGTCTTTTCTGCTCCGGAGGGCGCCGAAAGCGAAAAAAGGTGCTTTTGAGGATAGAGTCCGCAGGAAAGCAGAGAGGGCCAAATTGTCTGGGGCATTTGATGGGGTTCCAGGAGGCAGTGAGGACCAGCACCACTTTTCCCCGCTGGCACCTTTGCTGTGGCAGCAAAAGCTGGACGTTTGTCTTTTTTGCTCCAAACAGCGGCGAAAGTGAAAAAAGGTGCTTTTGAGGATAGAGTCCGCAGGAAAGCAGAGAGGGCCAAATTGTCTGGGGCATTTGATGGGGTTCCAGGAGGCAGTGAGGACCAGCACCACTTTTCCCCGCTGGCACCTTTGCTGTGGCAGCAAAAGCTGGACGTTTGTCTTTTTTGCTCCAAACAGCGCCGAAAGCGAAAAAAGGTGCTTTTGAGGATAGAGTCCGCAGGAAAGCAGAGAGGGCCAAATTGTCTGGGGCATTTGATGGGGTTCCAGGAGGCAGTGAGGACCAGCACCACTTTTCCCCGCTGGCACCTTTGCTGTGGCAGCAAAAGCTGGACGTTTGACTTTTTTGCTCCAAACAGCGGCGAAAGTGAAAAAAGGTGCTTTTGAGGATAGAGTCCGCAGGAAAGCAGAGAGGGCCAAATTGTCTGGGGCATTTGATGGGGTTCCAGGAGGCAGTGAGGACCAGCACCGCTTTTCCCCGCTGGCACCTTTGCTGTGGCAGCAAAAGCTGGACGTTTGTCTTTTTTGCTCCGGAGGGCGCCGAAAGCGAAAAAAGGTGCTTTTGAGGATAGATTCCTCAGGAAAGCAGAGAGGGCCAAATTGTGTGGTGAATTTGAAGGCGTTCCAGGAGGCAGTGAGGACCAGCACCACTTTTCCCCGCTGCCACCTTTGCTGTGGCAGCAAAAGCTGGACGTTTGTCTTTTTTGCTCCAAACAGCGCCGAAAGCGAAAAAAGGTGCTTTTGAGGATAGAGTCCTCAGGAAAGCAGAGAGGGCCAAATTGTCTGGGGCATTTGATGGGGTTCCAGGAGGCAGTGAGGACCAGCACCACTTTTCCCCGCTGGCACCTTTGCTGTGGCAGCAAAAGCTGGACGTTTGTCTTTTTTGCTCCAAACAGCGCCGAAATTGAAAAAAGGTGCTTTTGAGGATGGAGTCCGCAGGAAAGTAGAGAGGGCCAAATTGTCTGGGGCATTTAATGGGGTTCCAGGAGGCAGTGAGGACCAGCACCACTTTTCCCCGCTGGCACCTTTGCTGTGGCAGCAAAAGCTGGACGTTTGTCTTTTTTGCTCCAAACAGCGCCGAAAGCGAAAAAAGGTGCTTTTGAGGATAGAGTCCGCAGGAAAGCAGAGAGGGCCAAATTGTCTGGGGCATTTGATGGGGTTCCAGGAGGCAGTGAGGACCAGCACCACTTTTCCCCGCTGGCACCTTTGCTATGGCAGCAAAAGCTGAACGTTTGTCTTTTCAGCTCCGGAGGGTTCTGAAAGTGAAAAAAGGTGCTTTTGAGGATAGAGTCCGCTGGAAAGCAGAGAGGGCCAAATTGTCTGGGGCATTTGATGGGGTTCCAGGAGGCAGTGAGGACCAGCACCACTTTTCCCCGCTGGCACCTTTGCTGTGGCAGCAAAAGCTGGACGTTTGTCTTTTTTGCTCCAAGCAGCGCCGAAAGCGAAAAAAGGTGCTTTTGAGGATAGATTCCTCAGGAAAGCAGAGAGGGCCAAATTGTCTGGGGCATTTGATGGGGTTCCAGGAGGCAGTGAGGACCAGCACCACTTTTCCCCGCTGGCACCTTTGCTGTGGCAGCAAAAGCTGGACGTTTGTCTTTTTTGCTCCAAACAGCGGCGAAAGTGAAAAAAGGTGCTTTTGAGGATAGAGTCCGCAGGAAAGCAGAGAGGGCCAAATTGTCTGGGGCATTTGATGGGGTTCCAGGAGGCAGTGAGGACCAGCACCACTTTTCCCTGCTGGCACCTTTGCTGTGGCAGCAAAAGCTGGACGTTTGTCTTTTCTGCTCCGGAGGGCGCCGAAAATGAAAAAAGGTGCTTTTGAGGATGGAGTCCTCAGGAAAGCAGAGAGGGCCAAATTGTCTGGGGCATTTGATGGGGTTCCAGGAGGCAGTGAGGACCAGCACCACTTTTCCCCGCTGGCACCTTTGCTGTGGCAGCAAAAGCTGGACGTTTGTCTTTTTTGCTCCAAACAACGCCGAAAGCGAAAAAAGGTGCTTTTGAGGATAGATTCCTCAGGAAAGCAGAGAGGGCCAAATTGTCTGGGGCATTTGATGGGGTTCCAGGAGGCAGTGAGGACCAGCACCACTTTTCCCCGCTGGCACCTTTGCTGTGGCAGCAAAAGCTGGACGTTTGTCTTTTTTGCTCCGGAGGGCGCCGAAAGCGAAAAAAGGTGCTTTTGAGGATAGAGTCCTCAGGAAAGCAGAGAGGGCCAAATTGTCTGGGGCATTTGATGGGGTTCCAGGAGGCAGTGAGGACCAGCACCACTTTTCCCCGCTGGCACCTTTGCTGTGGCAGCAAAAGCTGGACGTTTGTCTTTTTTGCTCCAAACAGCGCCGAAAGCGAAAAAAGGTGCTTTTGAGGATAGAGTCCTCAGGAAAGCAGAGAGGGCCAAATTGTCTGGGGCATTTGATGGGGTTCCAGGAGGCAGTGAGGACCAGCACCACTTTTCCCCGCTGGCACCTTTGCTGTGGCAGCAAAAGCTGGACGTTTGTCTTTTTTGCTCCAAACAGCGCCGAAAGCGAAAAAAGGTGCTTTTGAGGATAGAGTCCTCAGGAAAGCAGAGAGGGCCAAATTGTCTGGGGCATTTGATGGGGTTCCAGGAGGCAGTGAGGACCAGCACCACTTTTCCCCGCTGCCACCTTTGCTGTGGCAGCAAAAGCTGGACGTTTGTCTTTTTTGCTCCAAACAGCGCCGAAAGTGAAAAAAGGTGCTTTTGAGGATAGAGTCCGCAGGAAAGCAGAGAGGGCCAAATTGTCTGGGGCATTTGATGGGGTTCCAGGAGGCAGTGAGGACCAGCACCACTTTTCCCTGCTGGCACCTTTGCTGTGGCAGCAAAAGCTGGACGTTTGTCTTTTCTGCTCCGGAGGGCGCCGAAAATGAAAAAAGGTGCTTTTGAGGATGGAGTCCGCAGGAAAGTAGAGAGGGACAAATTGTCTGGGGCATTTGATGGGGTTCCAGGAGGCAGTGAGGACCAGCACCACTTTTCCCCGCTGGCACCTTTGCTGTGGCAGCAAAACCTGGACGTTTGTCTTTTCTGCTCCAAACAGCGGCGAAAGTGAAAAAAGGTGCTTTTGAGGATAGAGTCCTCAGGAAAGCAGAGAGGGCCAAATTGTCTGGGGCATTTGATGGGGTTCCAGGAGGCAGTGAGGACCAGCACCACTTTTCCCCGCTGGCACCTTTGCTGTGGCAGCAAAAGCTGGACGTTTGTCTTTTTTGCTCCAAACAGCGCCGAAAGCGAAAAAAGGTGCTTTTGAGGATAGAGTCCTCAGGAAAGCAGAGAGGGCCAAATTGTCTGGGGCATTTGATGGGGTTCCAGGAGGCAGTGAGGACCAGCACCACTTTTCCCCGCTGGCACCTTTGCTGTGGCAGCAAAGGCTGGACGTTTGTCTTTTTTGCTCCAAACAGCGCCGAAAATGAAAAAAGGTGCTTTTGAGGATGGAGTCCGCAGGAAAGCAGAGAGGGCCAAATTGTCTGGGGCATTTGATGGGGTTCCAGGAGGCAGTGAGGACCAGCACCACTTTTCCCCGCTGGCACCTTTGCTGTGGCAGCAAAAGCTGGACGTTTGTCTTTTTTGCTCCAAACAGAGCCGAAAGCGAAAAAAGGTGCTTTTGAGGATAGAGTCCTCAGGAAAGCAGAGAGGGCCAAATTGTCTGGGGCATTTGATGGGGTTCCAGGAGGCAGTGAGGACCAGCACCACTTTTCCCCGCTGGCACCTTTGCTATGGCAGCAAAAGCTGAACGTTTGTCTTTTCAGCTCCGGAGGGTTCTGAAAGTGAAAAAAGGTGCTTTTGAGGATGGAGTCCGCTGGAAAGCAGAGAGGGACAAATTGTCTGGGGCATTTGATGGGGTTCCAGGAGGCAGTGAGGACCAGCACCACTTTTCCCCGCTGGCACCTTTGCTGTGGCAGCAAAAGCTGGACGTTTGTCTTTTTTGCTCCGGAGGGCGCCGAAAGCGAAAAAAGGTGCTTTTGAGGATAGATTCCTCAGGAAAGCAGAGAGGGCCAAATTGTCTGGGGCATTTGATGGGGTTCCAGGAGGCAGTGAGGACCAGCACCACTTTTCCCCGCTGGCACCTTTGCTGTGGCAGCAAAAGCTGACGTTTGTCTTTTTTGCTCCAAACAGCGGCGAAAGTGAAAAAAGGTGCTTTTGAGGATAGAGTCCGCAGGAAAGCAGAGAGGGCCAAATTGTCTGGGGCATTTGATGGGGTTCCAGGAGGCAGTGAGGACCAGCACCACTTTTCCCTGCTGGCACCTTTGCTGTGGCAGCAAAAGCTGGACGTTTGTCTTTTCTGCTCCGGAGGGCGCCGAAAATTAAAAAAGGTGCTTTTGAGGATGGAGTCCGCAGGAAAGCAGAGAGGGCCAAATTGTCTGGGGCATTTGATGGGGTTCCAGGAGGCAGTGAGGACCAGCACCACTTTTCCCCGCTGGCACCTTTGCTGTGGCAGCAAAGGCTGGACGTTTGTCTTTTTTGCTCCAAACAGCGCCGAAAATGAAAAAAGGTGCTTTTGAGGATGGAGTCCGCAGGAAAGCAGAGAGGGCCAAATTGTCTGGGGCATTTGATGGGGTTCCAGGAGGCAGTGAGGACCAGCACCACTTTTCCCCGCTGGCACCTTTGCTGTGGCAGCAAAAGCTGGACGTTTGTCTTTTTTGCTCCAAACAGAGCCGAAAGCGAAAAAAGGTGCTTTTGAGGATAGAGTCCTCAGGAAAGCAGAGAGGGCCAAATTGTCTGGGGCATTTGATGGGGTTCCAGGAGGCAGTGAGGACCAGCACCACTTTTCCCCGCTGGCACCTTTGCTATGGCAGCAAAAGCTGAACGTTTGTCTTTTCAGCTCCGGAGGGTTCTGAAAGTGAAAAAAGGTGCTTTTGAGGATGGAGTCCACTGGAAAGCAGAGAGGGACAAATTGTCTGGGGCATTTGATGGGGTTCCAGGAGGCAGTGAGGACCAGCACCACTTTTCCCCGCTGGCACCTTTGCTGTGGCAGCAAAAGCTGGACGTTTGTCTTTTTTGCTCCGGAGGGCGCCGAAAGCGAAAAAAGGTGCTTTTGAGGATAGATTCCTCAGGAAAGCAGAGAGGGCCAAATTGTCTGGGGCATTTGATGGGGTTCCAGGAGGCAGTGAGGACCAGCACCACTTTTCCCCGCTGGCACCTTTGCTGTGGCAGCAAAAGCTGACGTTTGTCTTTTTTGCTCCAAACAGCGGCGAAAGTGAAAAAAGGTGCTTTTGAGGATAGAGTCCGCAGGAAAGCAGAGAGGGCCAAATTGTCTGGGGCATTTGATGGGGTTCCAGGAGGCAGTGAGGACCAGCACCACTTTTCCCTGCTGGCACCTTTGCTGTGGCAGCAAAAGCTGGACGTTTGTCTTTTCAGCTCCGGAGGGCGCCGAAAATTAAAAAAGGTGCTTTTGAGGATGGAGTCCGCAGGAAAGTAGAGAGGGACAAATTGTCTGGGGCATTTGATGGGGTTCCAGGAGGCAGTGAGGACCAGCACCACTTTTCCCCGCTGGCACCTTTGCTGTGGCAGCAAAAGCTGGACGTTTGTCTTTTTTGCTCCAAACAGCGCCGAAAGCGAAAAAAGGTGCGTTTGAGGATAGAGTCCTCAGGAAAGCAGAGAGGGCCAAATTGTCTGGGGCATTTGATGGGGTTCCAGGAGGCAGTGAGGACCAGCACCACTTTTCCCCGCTGGCACCTTTGCTGTGGCAGCAAAAGCTGGACGTTTGTCTTTTTTGCTCCAAACAGCGGCGAAAGTGAAAAAAGGTGCTTTTGAGGATAGATTCCTCAGGAAAGCAGAGAGGGCCAAATTGTCTGGGGCATTTGATGGGGTTCCAGGAGGCAGTGAGGACCAGCACCACTTTTCCCCGCTGGCACCTTTACTGTGGCAGCAAAACCTGGACGTTTGTCTTTTCTGCTCCAAACAGCGCCGAAAGCGAAAAAAGGTGCTTTTGAGGATAGAGTCCTCAGGAAAGCAGAGAGGGCCAAATTGTCTGGGGCATTTGATGGGGTTCCAGGAGGCAGTGAGGACCAGCACCACTTTTCCCCGCTGGCACCTTTGCTGTGGCAGCAAAAGCTGGACGTTTGTCTTTTTTGCTCCGGAGGGCACCGAAAGCGAAAAAAGGTGCTTTTGAGGATAGAGTCCTCAGGAAAGCAGAGAGGGCCAAATTGTCTGGGGCATTTGATGGGGTTCCAGGAGGCAGTGAGGACCAGCACCACTTTTCCCCGCTGGCACCTTTGCTGTGGCAGCAAAGGCTGGACGTTTGTCTTTTTTGCTCCAAACAGCGGCGAAAGTGAAAAAAGGTGCTTTAAAAGATAGAGTCCGCAGGAAAGCAGAGAGGGCCAAATTGTCTGGGGCATTTGATGGGGTTCCAGGAGGCAGTGAGGACCAGCACCACTTTTCCCCGCTGGCACCTTTGCTGTGCCAGCAAAAGCTGAACGTTTGTCTTTTCAGCTCCGGAGGGTTCTGAAAGTGAAAAAAGGTGCTTTTGAGGATAGAGTCCGCTGGAAAGCAGAGAGGGACAAATTGTCTGGGGCATTTGATGGGGTTCCAGGAGGCAGTGAGGACCAGCACCACTTTTCCCCGCTGGCACCTTTGCTGTGGCAGCAAAAGCTGGACGTTTGTCTTTTTTGCTCCGGAGGGCGCCGAAAGCGAAAAAAGGTGCTTTTGAGGATAGAGTCCTCAGGAAAGCAGAGAGGGCCAAATTGTCTGGGGCATTTGATGGGGTTCCAGGAGGCAGTGAGGACCAGCACCACTTTTCCCCGCTGGCACCTTTGCTGTGGCAGCAAAAGCTGGACGTTTGTCTTTTTTGCTCCAAACAGCGGCGAAAGTGAAAAAAGGTGCTTTTGAGGATAGAGTCCGCAGGAAAGCAGAGAGGGCCAAATTGTCTGGGGCATTTGATGGGGTTCCAGGAGGCAGTGAGGACCAGCACCACTTTTCCCTGCTGGCACCTTTGCTGTGGCAGCAAAAGCTGGACGTTTGTCTTTTCTGCTCCGGAGGGCGCCGAAAATGAAAAAAGGTGCTTTTGAGGATGGAGTCCGCAGGAAAGTAGAGAGGGCCAAATTGTCTGGGGCATTTGATGGGGTTCCAGGAGGCAGTGAGGACCAGCACCACTTTTCCCCGCTGGCACCTTTGCTGTGGCAGCAAAAGCTGGACGTTTGTCTTTTTTGCTCCGGAGGGCACCGAAAGCGAAAAAAGGTGCTTTTGAGGATGGAGTCCGCAGGAAAGCAGAGAGGGCCAAATTGTGTGGTGCATTTGAAGGCGTTCCAGGAGGCAGTGAGGACCAGCACCGCTTTTCCCCGCTGGCACCTTTGCTGTGGCAGCAAAAGCTGGACGTTTGTCTTTTTTGCTCCGGAGGGCGCCGAAAGCGAAAAAAGGTGCTTTTGAGGATAGAGTCCTCAGGAAAGCAGAGAGGGCCAAATTGTCTGGGGCATTTGATGGGGTTCCAGGAGGCAGTGAGGACCAGCACCACTTTTCCCCGCTGGCACCTTTGCTGTGGCAGCAAAATCTGGACGTTTGTCTTTTTTGCTCCAAACAGCGGCGAAAGTGAAAAAAGGTGCTTTTGAGGATAGAGTCCGCAGGAAAGCAGAGAGGGCCAAATTGTCTGGGGCATTTGATGGGGTTCCAGGAGGCAGTGAGGACCAGCACCACTTTTCCCCGCTGGCACCTTTGCTGTGGCAGCAAAACCTGGACGTTTGTCTTTTCTACTCCGGAGGGCGCCGAAAGTGAAAAAAAGGTGCTTTTGAGGATAGAGTCCGCAGGAAAGCAGAGAGGGCCAAATTGTCTGGGGCATTTGATGGGGTTCCAGGAGGCAGTGAGGACCAGCACCACTTTTCCCCGCTGGCACCTTTGCTGTGGCAGCAAAAGCTGGACGTTTGTCTTTTTTGCTCCGGAGGGCGCCGAAAGCGAAAACAGGTGCTTTTGAGGATAGAGTCCTCAGGAAAGCAGAGAGGGCCAAATTGTCTGGGGCATTTGATGGGGTTCCAGGAGGCAGTGAGGACCAGCAACACTTTTCCCTACTGGCACCTTTGCTGTGGCAGCAAAAGCTGGACGTTTGTCTTTTTTGCTCCAAACAGCGGCGAAAGTGAAAAAAGGTGCTTTTGAGGATAGAGTCCTCAGGAAAGCAGAGAGGGCCAAATTGTCTGGGGCATTTGATGGGGTTCCAGGAGGCAGTGAGGACCAGCACCACTTTTCCCCGCTGCCACCTTTGCTGTGGCAGCAAAAGCTGGACGTTTGTCTTTTTTGCTCCAAACAGCGCCGAAAGCGAAAAAAGGTGCTATTGAGGATAGAGTCCTCAGGAAAGCAGAGAGGGCCAAATTGTCTGGGGCATTTGATGGGGTTCCAGGAGGCAGTGAGGACCAGCACCACTTTTCCCCGCTGGCACCTTTGCTGTGGCAGCAAAAGCTGGACGTTTGTCTTTTTTGCTCCGGAGGGCACCGAAAGCGAAAAAAGGTGCTTTTGAGGATGGAGTCCGCAGGAAAGCAGAGAGGGCCAAATTGTGTGGTGCATTTGATGGCGTTCCAGGAGGCAGTGAGGACCAGAACCGCTTTTCCCCGCTGCCACCTTTGCTGTGGCAGCAAAAGCTGGACGTTTGTCTTTTTTGCTCCAAACAGCGCCGAAAATGAAAAAAGGTGCTTTTGAGGATGGAGTCCGCAGGAAAGTAGAGAGGGCCAAATTGTCTGGGGCATTTGATGGGGTTCCAGGAGGCAGTGAGGACCAGCACCACTTTTCCCCGCTGGCACCTTTGCTGTGGCAGCAAAAGCTGGACGTTTGTCTTTTTTGCTCCAAACAGCGGCGAAAGTGAAAAAAGGTGCTTTAAAAGATAGAGTCCGCAGGAAAGCAGAGAGGGCCAAATTGTCTGGGGCATTTGATGGGGTTCCAGGAGGCAGTGAGGACCAGCACCACTTTTCCCGCTGGCACCTTTGCTGTGGCAGCAAAAGCTGGACGTTTGTCTTTTTTGCTCCAAACAGCGCCGAAAGCGAAAAAAGGTGCTTTTGAGGATAGAGTCCGCTGGAAAGCAGAGAGGGCCAAATTGTCTGGGGCATTTGATGGGGTTCCAGGAGGCAGTGAGGACCAGCACCACTTTTCCCCGCTGGCACCTTTGCTGTGGCAGCAAAAGCTGGACGTTTGTCTTTTTTGCTCCGGAGGGCGCCGAAAGCGAAAAAAGGTGCTTTTGAGGATAGATTCCTCAGGAAAGCAGAGAGGGCCAAATTGTCTGGGGCATTTGATGGGGTTCCAGGAGGCAGTGAGGACCAGCACCACTTTTCCCCGCTGGCACCTTTACTGTGGCAGCAAAACCTGGACGTTTGTCTTTTCTGCTCCAAACAGCGCCGAAAGCGAAAAAAGGTGCTTTTGAGGATAGAGTCCTCAGGAAAGTAGAGAGGGCCAAATTGTCTGGGGCATTTGATGGGGTTCCAGGAGGCAGTGAGGACCAGCACCACTTTTCCCCGCTGGCACCTTTTCTGTGGCAGCAAAAGCTGGACGTTTGTCTTTTTTGCTCCGGAGGGCACCGAAAGCGAAAAAAGGTGCTTTTGAGGATAGAGTCCTCAGGAAAGCAGAGAGGGCCAAATTGTCTGGGGCATTTGATGGGGTTCCAGGAGGCAGTGAGGACCAGCACCACTTTTCCCCGCTGGCACCTTTGCTGTGGCAGCAAAAGCTGGACGTTTGTCTTTTTTGCTCCAAACAGCGGCGAAAGTGAAAAAAGGTGCTTTAAAAGATAGAGTCCTCAGGAAAGCAGAGAGGGCCAAATTGTCTGGGGCATTTGATGGGGTTCCAGGAGGCAGTGAGGACCAGCACCACTTTTCCCCGCTGGCACCTTTGCTGTGGCAGCAAAAGCTGAACGTTTGTCTTTTCAGCTCCGGAGGGTTCTGAAAGTGAAAAAAGGTGCTTTTGAGGATAGAGTCCGCTGGAAAGCAGAGAGGGACAAATTGTCTGGGGCATTTGATGGGGTTCCAGGAGGCAGTGAGGACCAGCACCACTTTTCCCCGCTGGCACCTTTGCTGTGGCAGCAAAAGCTGGACGTTTGTCTTTTTTGCTCCGGAGGGCGCCGAAAGCGAAAAAAGGTGCTTTTGAGGATAGAGTCCTCAGGAAAGCAGAGAGGGCCAAATTGTCTGGGGCATTTGATGGGGTTCCAGGAGGCAGTGAGGACCAGCACCACTTTTCCCCGCTGGCACCTTTGCTGTGGCAGCAAAAGCTGGACGTTTGTCTTTTTTGCTCCAAACAGCGGCGAAAGTGAAAAAAGGTGCTTTTGAGGATAGAGTCCGCAGGAAAGCAGAGAGGGCCAAATTGTCTGGGGCATTTGATGGGGTTCCAGGAGGCAGTGAGGACCAGCACCACTTTTCCCTGCTGGCACCTTTGCTGTGGCAGCAAAAGCTGGACGTTTGTCTTTTCTGCTCCGGAGGGCGCCGAAAATGAAAAAAGGTGCTTTTGAGGATGGAGTCCGCAGGAAAGTAGAGAGGGCCAAATTGTCTGGGGCATTTGATGGGGTTCCAGGAGGCAGTGAGGACCAGCACCACTTTTCCCCGCTGGCACCTTTGCTGTGGCAGCAAAAGCTGGACGTTTGTCTTTTTTGCTCCGGAGGGCACCGAAAGCGAAAAAAGGTGCTTTTGAGGATGGAGTCCGCAGGAAAGCAGAGAGGGCCAAATTGTGTGGTGCATTTGAAGGCGTTCCAGGAGGCAGTGAGGACCAGCACCGCTTTTCCCCGCTGGCACCTTTGCTGTGGCAGCAAAAGCTGGACGTTTGTCTTTTTTGCTCCGGAGGGCGCCGAAAGCGAAAAAAGGTGCTTTTGAGGATAGAGTCCTCAGGAAAGCAGAGAGGGCCAAATTGTCTGGGGCATTTGATGGGGTTCCAGGAGGCAGTGAGGACCAGCACCACTTTTCCCCGCTGGCACCTTTGCTGTGGCAGCAAAATCTGGACGTTTGTCTTTTTTGCTCCAAACAGCGGCGAAAGTGAAAAAAGGTGCTTTTGAGGATAGAGTCCGCAGGAAAGCAGAGAGGGCCAAATTGTCTGGGGCATTTGATGGGGTTCCAGGAGGCAGTGAGGACCAGCACCACTTTTCCCCGCTGGCACCTTTGCTGTGGCAGCAAAACCTGGACGTTTGTCTTTTCTACTCCGGAGGGCGCCGAAAGTGAAAAAAAGGTGCTTTTGAGGATAGAGTCCTCAGGAAAGCAGAGAGGGCCAAATTGTCTGGGGCATTTGATGGGGTTCCAGGAGGCAGTGAGGACCAGCAACACTTTTCCCTACTGGCACCTTTGCTGTGGCAGCAAAAGCTGGACGTTTGTCTTTTTTGCTCCAAACAGCGGCGAAAGTGAAAAAAGGTGCTTTTGAGGATAGAGTCCGCAGGAAAGCAGAGAGGGCCAAATTGTCTGGGGCATTTGATGGGGTTCCAGGAGGCAGTGAGGACCAGCACCACTTTTCCCCGCTGCCACCTTTGCTGTGGCAGCAAAAGCTGGACGTTTGTCTTTTTTGCTCCAAACAGCGCCGAAAGCGAAAAAAGGTGCTATTGAGGATAGAGTCCTCAGGAAAGCAGAGAGGGCCAAATTGTCTGGGGCATTTGAAGGGGTTCCAGGAGGCAGTGAGGACCAGCACCACTTTTCCCCGCTGGCACCTTTGCTGTGGCAGCAAAAGCTGGACGTTTGTCTTTTTTGCTCCGGAGGGCACCGAAAGCGAAAAAAGGTGCTTTTGAGGATGGAGTCCGCAGGAAAGCAGAGAGGGCCAAATTGTGTGGTGCATTTGATGGCGTTCCAGGAGGCAGTGAGGACCAGCACCACTTTTCCCCGCTGCCACCTTTGCTGTGGCAGCAAAAGCTGGACGTTTGTCTTTTTTGCTCCAAACAGCGCCGAAAATGAAAAAAGGTGCTTTTGAGGATGGAGTCCGCAGGAAAGTAGAGAGGGCCAAATTGTCTGGGGCATTTGATGGGGTTCCAGGAGGCAGTGAGGACCAGCACCACTTTTCCCCGCTGGCACCTTTGCTGTGGCAGCAAAAGCTGGACGTTTGTCTTTTTTGCTCCGGAGGGCGCCGAAAGCGAAAAAAGGTGCTTTTGAGGATAGATTCCTCAGGAAAGCAGAGAGGGCCAAATTGTCTGGGGCATTTGATGGGGTTCCAGGAGGCAGTGAGGACCAGCACCACTTTTCCCCGCTGGCACCTTTGCTGTGGCAGCAAAAGCTGGACGTTTGTCTTTTCTGCTCCAAACAGCGGCGAAAGTGAAAAAAGGTGCTTTTGAGGATAGAGTCCGCAGGAAAGCATAGAGGGCCAAATTGTGTGGTGCATTTGAAGGCGTTCCAGGAGGCAGTGAGGACCAGCACCACTTTTCCCCGCTGCCACCTTTGCTGTGGCAGCAAAAGCTGGACGTTTGTCTTTTTTGCTCCAAACAGCGCCAAAAGCGAAAAAAGGTGCTTTTGAGGATAGAGTCCTCAGGAAAGCAGAGAGGGCCAAATTGTCTGGGGCATTTGATGGGGTTCCAGGAGGCAGTGAGGACCAGCACCACTTTTCCCCGCTGGCACCTTTGCTGTGGCAGCAAAAGCTGGACGTTTGTCTTTTTTGCTCCAAACAGCGCCGAAAATGAAAAAAGGTGCTTTTGAGGATGGAGTCCGCAGGAAAGTAGAGAGGGCCAAATTGTCTGGGGCATTTGATGGGGTTCCAGGAGGCAGTGAGGACCAGCACCACTTTTCCCCGCTGCCACCTTTGCTGTGGCAGCAAAAACTGGTCGTTTGTCTTTTTTGCTCCAAACAGCGCCGAAAGCGAAAAAAGGTGCTTTTGAGGATAGAGTCCGCAGGAAAGCAGAGAGGGCCAAATTGTCTGGGGCATTTGATGGGGTTCCAGGAGGCAGTGAGGACCAGCACCACTTTTCCCCGCTGGCACCTTTGCTATGGCAGCAAAAGCTGAATGTTTGTCTTTTCAGCTCTGGAGGGTTCTGAAAGTGAAAAAAGGTGCTTTTGAGGATAGAGTCCTCAGGAAAGCAGAGAGGGCCAAATTGTCTGGGGCATTTGATGGGGTTCCAGGAGGCAGTGAGGACCAGCACCACTTTTCCCCGCTGGCACCTTTGCTGTGGCAGCAAAACCTGGACGTTTGTCTTTTCTACTCCGGAGGGCGCCGAAAGTGAAAAAAAGGTGCTTTTGAGGATAGAGTCCGCAGGAAAGCAGAGAGGGCCAAATTGTCTGGGGCATTTGATGGGGTTCCAGGAGGCAGTGAGGACCAGCACCACTTTTCCCCGCTGGCACCTTTGCTGTGGCAGCAAAAGCTGGACGTTTGTCTTTTTTGCTCCGGAGGGCGCCGAAAGCGAAAACAGGTGCTTTTGAGGATAGAGTCCTCAGGAAAGCAGAGAGGGCCAAATTGTCTGGGGCATTTGATGGGGTTCCAGGAGGCAGTGAGGACCAGCAACACTTTTCCCTACTGGCACCTTTGCTGTGGCAGCAAAAGCTGGACGTTTGTCTTTTTTGCTCCAAACAGCGGCGAAAGTGAAAAAAGGTGCTTTTGAGGATAGAGTCCGCAGGAAAGCAGAGAGGGCCAAATTGTCTGGGGCATTTGATGGGGTTCCAGGAGGCAGTGAGGACCAGCACCACTTTTCCCCGCTGCCACCTTTGCTGTGGCAGCAAAAGCTGGACGTTTGTCTTTTTTGCTCCAAACAGCGCCGAAAGCGAAAAAAGGTGCTATTGAGGATAGAGTCCTCAGGAAAGCAGAGAGGGCCAAATTGTCTGGGGCATTTGAAGGGGTTCCAGGAGGCAGTGAGGACCAGCACCACTTTTCCCCGCTGGCACCTTTGCTGTGGCAGCAAAAGCTGGACGTTTGTCTTTTTTGCTCCGGAGGGCACCGAAAGCGAAAAAAGGTGCTTTTGAGGATGGAGTCCGCAGGAAAGCAGAGAGGGCCAAATTGTGTGGTGCATTTGATGGCGTTCCAGGAGGCAGTGAGGACCAGCACCACTTTTCCCCGCTGCCACCTTTGCTGTGGCAGCAAAAGCTGGACGTTTGTCTTTTTTGCTCCAAACAGCGCCGAAAATGAAAAAAGGTGCTTTTGAGGATGGAGTCCGCAGGAAAGTAGAGAGGGCCAAATTGTCTGGGGCATTTGATGGGGTTCCAGGAGGCAGTGAGGACCAGCACCACTTTTCCCCGCTGGCACCTTTGCTGTGGCAGCAAAAGCTGGACGTTTGTCTTTTTTGCTCCGGAGGGCGCCGAAAGCGAAAAAAGGTGCTTTTGAGGATAGATTCCTCAGGAAAGCAGAGAGGGCCAAATTGTCTGGGGCATTTGATGGGGTTCCAGGAGGCAGTGAGGACCAGCACCACTTTTCCCCGCTGGCACCTTTGCTGTGGCAGCAAAAGCTGGACGTTTGTCTTTTCTGCTCCAAACAGCGGCGAAAGTGAAAAAAGGTGCTTTTGAGGATAGAGTCCGCAGGAAAGCATAGAGGGCCAAATTGTGTGGTGCATTTGAAGGCGTTCCAGGAGGCAGTGAGGACCAGCACCACTTTTCCCCGCTGCCACCTTTGCTGTGGCAGCAAAAGCTGGACGTTTGTCTTTTTTGCTCCAAACAGCGCCAAAAGCGAAAAAAGGTGCTTTTGAGGATAGAGTCCTCAGGAAAGCAGAGAGGGCCAAATTGTCTGGGGCATTTGATGGGGTTCCAGGAGGCAGTGAGGACCAGCACCACTTTTCCCCGCTGGCACCTTTGCTGTGGCAGCAAAAGCTGGACGTTTGTCTTTTTTGCTCCAAACAGCGCCGAAAATGAAAAAAGGTGCTTTTGAGGATGGAGTCCGCAGGAAAGTAGAGAGGGCCAAATTGTCTGGGGCATTTGATGGGGTTCCAGGAGGCAGTGAGGACCAGCACCACTTTTCCCCGCTGCCACCTTTGCTGTGGCAGCAAAAACTGGTCGTTTGTCTTTTTTGCTCCAAACAGCGCCGAAAGCGAAAAAAGGTGCTTTTGAGGATAGAGTCCGCAGGAAAGCAGAGAGGGCCAAATTGTCTGGGGCATTTGATGGGGTTCCAGGAGGCAGTGAGGACCAGCACCACTTTTCCCCGCTGGCACCTTTGCTATGGCAGCAAAAGCTGAATGTTTGTCTTTTCAGCTCTGGAGGGTTCTGAAAGTGAAAAAAGGTGCTTTTGAGGATAGAGTCCTCAGGAAAGCAGAGAGGGCCAAATTGTCTGGGGCATTTGATGGGGTTCCAGGAGGCAGTGAGGACCAGCACCACTTTTCCCTGCTGGCACCTTTGCTGTGGCAGCAAAAGCTGGACGTTTGTCTTTTCTGCTCCGGAGGGCGCCGAAAATGAAAAAAGGTGCTTTTGAGGATGGAGTCCGCAGGAAAGTAGAGAGGGCCAAATTGTCTGGGGCATTTGATGGGGTTCCAGGAGGCAGTGAGGACCAGCACCACTTTTCCCCGCTGGCACCTTTGCTGTGGCAGCAAAAGCTGGACGTTTGTCTTTTTTGCTCCAAACAGCGCCGAAAGCGAAAAAAGGTGCTTTTGAGGATAGAGTCCGCAGGAAAGCAGAGAGGGCCAAATTGTCTGGGGCATTTGATGGGGTTCCAGGAGGCAGTGAGGACCAGCACCACTTTTCCCCGCTGGCACCTTTGCTGTGGCAGCAAAAGCTGGACGTTTGTCTTTTTTGCTCCAAACAGCGCCGAAAGCGAAAAAAGGTGCTTTTGAGGATAGAGTCCGCTGGAAAGCAGAGAGGGCCAAATTGTCTGGGGCATTTGATGGGGTTCCAGGAGGCAGTGAGGACCAGCACCACTTTTCCCCGCTGGCACCTTTGCTGTGGCAGCAAAAGCTGGACGTTTGTCTTTTTTGCTCCGGAGGGCGCCGAAAGCGAAAAAAGGTGCTTTTGAGGATAGATTCCTCAGGAAAGCAGAGAGGGCCAAATTGTCTGGGGCATTTGATGGGGTTCCAGGAGGCAGTGAGGACCAGCACCACTTTTCCCCGCTGGCACCTTTGCTGTGGCAGCAAAAGCTGGACGTTTGTCTTTTCTGCTCCAAACAGCGGCGAAAGTGAAAAAAGGTGCTTTTGAGGATAGAGTCCGCAGGAAAGCATAGAGGGCCAAATTGTGTGGTGCATTTGAAGGCGTTCCAGGAGGCAGTGAGGACCAGCACCACTTTTCCCCGCTGCCACCTTTGCTGTGGCAGCAAAAGCTGGACGTTTGTCTTTTTTGCTCCAAACAGCGCCAAAAGCGAAAAAAGGTGCTTTTGAGGATAGAGTCCTCAGGAAAGCAGAGAGGGCCAAATTGTCTGGGGCATTTGATGGGGTTCCAGGAGGCAGTGAGGACCAACACCACTTTTCCCCGCTGGCACCTTTGCTGTGGCAGCAAAAGCTGGACGTTTGTCTTTTTTGCTCCAAACAGCGCCGAAAATGAAAAAAGGTGCTTTTGAGGATGGAGTCCGCAGGAAAGTAGAGAGGGCCAAATTGTCTGGGGCATTTGATGGGGTTCCAGGAGGCAGTGAGGACCAGCACCACTTTTCCCCGCTGCCACCTTTGCTGTGGCAGCAAAAACTGGACGTTTGTCTTTTTTGCTCCAAACAGCGCCGAAAGCGAAAAAAGGTGCTTTTGAGGATAGAGTCCGCAGGAAAGCAGAGAGGGCCAAATTGTCTGGGGCATTTGATGGGGTTCCAGGAGGCAGTGAGGACCAGCACCACTTTTCCCCGCTGGCACCTTTGCTATGGCAGCAAAAGCTGAATGTTTGTCTTTTCAGCTCTGGAGGGTTCTGAAAGTGAAAAAAGGTGCTTTTGAGGATAGAGTCCTCAGGAAAGCAGAGAGGGCCAAATTGTCTGGGGCATTTGATGGGGTTCCAGGAGGCAGTGAGGACCAGCACCACTTTTCCCCGCTGGCACCTTTGCTGTGGCAGCAAAAGCTGGACGTTTGTCTTTTTTGCTCCGGAGGGCGCCGAAAGCGAAAAAAGGTGCTTTTGAGGATAGAGTCCGCAGGAAAGCAGAGAGGGCCAAATTGTCTGGGGCATTTGATGGGGTTCCAGGAGGCAGTGAGGACCAGCACCACTTTTCCCCGCTGCCACCTTTGCTGTGGCAGCAAAAGCTGGACGTTTGTCTTTTTTGCTCCAAACAGCGGCGAAAGTGAAAAAAGGTGCTTTTGAGGATAGAGTCCTCAGGAAAGCAGAGAGGGCCAAATTGTCTGGGGCATTTGATGGGGTTCCAGGAGGCAGTGAGGACCAGCACCACTTTTCCCTGCTGGCACCTTTGCTGTGGCAGCAAAAGCTGGACGTTTGTCTTTTCTGCTCCGGAGGGCGCCGAAAATGAAAAAAGGTGCTTTTGAGGATGGAGTCCGCAGGAAAGTAGAGAGGGCCAAATTGTCTGGGGCATTTGATGGGGTTCCAGGAGGCAGTGAGGACCAGCACCACTTTTCCCCGCTGGCACCTTTGCTGTGGCAGCAAAAGCTGGACGTTTGTCTTTTTTGCTCCAAACAGCGCCGAAAGCGAAAAAAGGTGCTTTTGAGGATAGAGTCCGCAGGAAAGCAGAGAGGGCCAAATTGTCTGGGGCATTTGATGGGGTTCCAGGAGGCAGTGAGGACCAGCACCACTTTTCCCCGCTGCCACCTTTGCTGTGGCAGCAAAAACTGGACGTTTGTCTTTTTTGCTCCAAACAGCGCCGAAAGCGAAAAAAGGTGCTTTTGAGGATAGAGTCCGCAGGAAAGCAGAGAGGGCCAAATTGTCTGGGGCATTTGATGGGGTTCCAGGAGGCAGTGAGGACCAGCACCACTTTTCCCCGCTGGCACCTTTGCTATGGCAGCAAAAGCTGAACGTTTGTCTTTTCAGCTCTGGAGGGTTCTGAAAGTGAAAAAAGGTGCTTTTGAGGATAGAGTCCTCAGGAAAGCAGAGAGGGCCAAATTGTCTGGGGCATTTGATGGGGTTCCAGGAGGCAGTGAGGACCAGCACCACTTTTCCCCGCTGGCACCTTTGCTGTGGCAGCAAAAGCTGGACGTTTGTCTTTTTTGCTCCGGAGGGCGCCGAAAGCGAAAAAAGGTGCTTTTGAGGATAGAGTCCGCAGGAAAGCAGAGAGGGCCAAATTGTCTGGGGCATTTGATGGGGTTCCAGGAGGCAGTGAGGACCAGCACCACTTTTCCCCGCTGGCACCTTTGCTGTGGCAGCAAAAGCTGGACGTTTGTCTTTTTTGCTCCGGAGGGCGCCGAAAGCGAAAAAAGGTGCTTTTGAGGATAGAGTCCGCAGGAAAGCAGAGAGGGCCAAATTGTCTGGGGCATTTGATGGGGTTCCAGGAGGCAGTGAGGACCAGCACCACTTTTCCCTGCTGGCACCTTTGCTGTGGCAGCAAAAGCTGGACGTTTGTCTTTTCTGCTCCGGAGGGCGCCGAAAATGAAAAAAGGTGCTTTTGAGGATGGAGTCCGCAGGAAAGTAGAGAGGGCCAAATTGTCTGGGGCATTTGATGGGGTTCCAGGAGGCAGTGAGGACCAGCACCACTTTTCCCCGCTGGCACCTTTGCTGTGGCAGCAAAAGCTGGACGTTTGTCTTTTCTGCTCCGGAGGGCGCCGAAAATGAAAAAAGGTGCTTTTGAGGATGGAGTCCGCAGGAAAGTAGAGAGGGCCAAATTGTCTGGGGCATTTGATGGGGTTCCAGGAGGCAGTGAGGACCAGCACCACTTTTCCCCGCTGGCACCTTTGCTGTGGCAGCAAAAGCTGGACGTTTGTCTTTTTTGCTCCAAACAGCGCCGAAAGCGAAAAAAGGTGCTTTTGAGGATAGAGTCCGCAGGAAAGCAGAGAGGGCCAAATTGTCTGGGGCATTTGATGGGGTTCCAGGAGGCAGTGAGGACCAGCACCACTTTTCCCCGCTGCCACCTTTGCTGTGGCAGCAAAAACTGGACGTTTGTCTTTTTTGCTCCAAACAGCGCCGAAAGCGAAAAAAGGTGCTTTTGAGGATAGAGTCCGCAGGAAAGCAGAGAGGGCCAAATTGTCTGGGGCATTTGATGGGGTTCCAGGAGGCAGTGAGGACCAGCACCACTTTTCCCCGCTGGCACCTTTGCTATGGCAGCAAAAGCTGAACGTTTGTCTTTTCAGCTCTGGAGGGTTCTGAAAGTGAAAAAAGGTGCTTTTGAGGATAGAGTCCTCAGGAAAGCAGAGAGGGCCAAATTGTCTGGGGCATTTGATGGGGTTCCAGGAGGCAGTGAGGACCAGCACCACTTTTCCCCGCTGGCACCTTTGCTGTGGCAGCAAAAGCTGGACGTTTGTCTTTTTTGCTCCGGAGGGCGCCGAAAGCGAAAAAAGGTGCTTTTGAGGATAGAGTCCGCAGGAAAGCAGAGAGGGCCAAATTGTCTGGGGCATTTGATGGGGTTCCAGGAGGCAGTGAGGACCAGCACCACTTTTCCCCGCTGCCACCTTTGCTGTGGCAGCAAAAGCTGGACGTTTGTCTTTTTTGCTCCAAACAGCGGCGAAAGTGAAAAAAGGTGCTTTTGAGGATAGAGTCCGCAGGAAAGCAGAGAGGGCCAAATTGTCTGGGGCATTTGATGGGGTTCCAGGAGGCAGTGAGGACCAGCACCACTTTTCCCTGCTGGCACCTTTGCTGTGGCAGCAAAAGCTGGACGTTTGTCTTTTCTGCTCCGGAGGGCGCCGAAAATGAAAAAAGGTGCTTTTGAGGATGGAGTCCGCAGGAAAGTAGAGAGGGCCAAATTGTCTGGGGCATTTGATGGGGTTCCAGGAGGCAGTGAGGACCAGCACCACTTTTCCCCGCTGGCACCTTTGCTGTGGCAGCAAAAGCTGGACGTTTGTCTTTTTTGCTCCAAACAGCGCCGAAAGCGAAAAAAGGTGCTTTTGAGGATAGAGTCCGCAGGAAAGCAGAGAGGGCCAAATTGTCTGGGGCATTTGATGGGGTTCCAGGAGGCAGTGAGGACCAGCACCACTTTTCCCCGCTGGCACCTTTGCTGTGGCAGCAAAATCTGGACGTTTGTCTTTTTTGCTCCAAACAGCGGCGAAAGTGAAAAAAGGTGCTTTTGAGGATAGAGTCCTCAGGAAAGCAGAGAGGGCCAAATTGTCTGGGGCATTTGATGGGGTTCCAGGAGGCAGTGAGGACCAGCACCACTTTTCCCCGCTGGCACCTTTGCTGTGGCAGCAAAACCTGGACGTTTGTCTTTTCTACTCCGGAGGGCGCCGAAAGTGAAAAAAAGGTGCTTTTGAGGATAGAGTCCGCAGGAAAGCAGAGAGGGCCAAATTGTCTGGGGCATTTGATGGGGTTCCAGGAGGCAGTGAGGACCAGCACCACTTTTCCCCGCTGGCACCTTTGCTGTGGCAGCAAAAGCTGGACGTTTGTCTTTTTTGCTCCGGAGGGCGCCGAAAGCGAAAAAAGGTGCTTTTGAGGATAGAGTCCTCAGGAAAGCAGAGAGGGCCAAATTGTCTGGGGCATTTGATGGGGTTCCAGGAGGCAGTGAGGACCAGCACCACTTTTCCCCGCTGGCACCTTTGCTGTGGCAGCAAAAGCTGGACGTTTGTCTTTTCTGCTCCGGAGGGCGCCGAAAATGAAAAAAGGTGCTTTTGAGGATGGAGTCCGCAGGAAAGTAGAGAGGGCCAAATTGTCTGGGGCATTTAATGGGGTTCCAGGAGGCAGTGAGGACCAGCACCACTTTTCCCCGCTGGCACCTTTGCTGTGGCAGCAAAAGCTGGACGTTTGTCTTTTTTGCTCCAAACAGCGCCGAAAGCGAAAAAAGGTGCTTTTGAGGATAGAGTCCGCAGGAAAGCAGAGAGGGCCAAATTGTCTGGGGCATTTGATGGGGTTCCAGGAGGCAGTGAGGACCAGCACCACTTTTCCCCGCTGCCACCTTTGCTGTGGCAGCAAAAACTGGACGTTTGTCTTTTTTGCTCCAAACAGCGCCGAAAGCGAAAAAAGGTGCTTTTGAGGATAGAGTCCGCAGGAAAGCAGAGAGGGCCAAATTGTCTGGGGCATTTGATGGGGTTCCAGGAGGCAGTGAGGACCAGCACCACTTTTCCCCGCTGGCACCTTTGCTATGGCAGCAAAAGCTGAACGTTTGTCTTTTCAGCTCTGGAGGGTTCTGAAAGTGAAAAAAGGTGCTTTTGAGGATAGAGTCCTCAGGAAAGCAGAGAGGGCCAAATTGTCTGGGGCATTTGATGGGGTTCCAGGAGGCAGTGAGGACCAGCACCACTTTTCCCCGCTGGCACCTTTGCTGTGGCAGCAAAAGCTGGACGTTTGTCTTTTTTGCTCCGGAGGGCGCCGAAAGCGAAAAAAGGTGCTTTTGAGGATAGAGTCCGCAGGAAAGCAGAGAGGGCCAAATTGTCTGGGGCATTTGATGGGGTTCCAGGAGGCAGTGAGGACCAGCACCACTTTTCCCCGCTGCCACCTTTGCTGTGGCAGCAAAAGCTGGACGTTTGTCTTTTTTGCTCCAAACAGCGGCGAAAGTGAAAAAAGGTGCTTTTGAGGATAGAGTCCGCAGGAAAGCAGAGAGGGCCAAATTGTCTGGGGCATTTGATGGGGTTCCAGGAGGCAGTGAGGACCAGCACCACTTTTCCCTGCTGGCACCTTTGCTGTGGCAGCAAAAGCTGGACGTTTGTCTTTCTGCTCCGGAGGGCGCCGAAAATGAAAAAAGGTGCTTTTGAGGATGGAGTCCGCAGGAAAGTAGAGAGGGCCAAATTGTCTGGGGCATTTGATGGGGTTCCAGGAGGCAGTGAGGACCAGCACCACTTTTCCCCGCTGGCACCTTTGCTGTGGCAGCAAAAGCTGGACGTTTGTCTTTTTTGCTCCAAACAGCGCCGAAAGCGAAAAAAGGTGCTTTTGAGGATAGAGTCCGCAGGAAAGCAGAGAGGGCCAAATTGTCTGGGGCATTTGATGGGGTTCCAGGAGGCAGTGAGGACCAGCACCACTTTTCCCCGCTGGCACCTTTGCTGTGGCAGCAAAACCTGGACGTTTGTCTTTTCTACTCCGGAGGGCGCCGAAAGTGAAAAAAAGGTGCTTTTGAGGATAGAGTCCGCAGGAAAGCAGAGAGGGCCAAATTGTCTGGGGCATTTGATGGGGTTCCAGGAGGCAGTGAGGACCAGCACCACTTTTCCCCGCTGGCACCTTTGCTGTGGCAGCAAAAGCTGGACGTTTGTCTTTTTTGCTCCAAACAGCGCCGAAAGCGAAAAAAGGTGCTTTTGAGGATAGAGTCCGCAGGAAAGCAGAGAGGGCCAAATTGTCTGGGGCATTTGATGGGGTTCCAGGAGGCAGTGAGGACCAGCACCACTTTTCCCTGCTGGCACCTTTGCTGTGGCAGCAAAAGCTGGACGTTTGTCTTTTTTGCTCCAAACAGCGCCGAAAGCGAAAAAACGTGCTTTTGAGGATAGATTCCTCAGGAAAGCAGAGAGGGCCAAATTGTCTGGGGCATTTGATGGGGTTCCAGGAGGCAGTGAGGACCAGCACCACTTTTCCCCGCTGGCACCTTTGCTGTGGCAGCAAAAGCTGGACGTTTGTCTTTTTCGCTCCAAACAGCGCCGAAAATGAAAAAAGGTGCTTTTGAGGATGGAGTCCTCAGGAAAGTAGAGAGGGCCAAATTGTCTGGGGCATTTGATGGGGTTCCAGGAGGCAGTGAGGACCAGCACCACTTTTCCCCGCTGCCACCTTTGCTGTGGCAGCAAAAGCTGGACGTTTGTCTTTTTTGCTCCAAACAGCGCCGAAAGCGAAAAAAGGTGCTTTTGAGGATAGAGTCCTCAGGAAAGCAGAGAGGGCCAAATTGTCTGGGGCATTTGATAGGGTTCCAGGAGGCAGTGAGGACCAGCACCACTTTTCCCCGCTGGCACCTTTGCTATGGCAGCAAAAGCTGAACGTTTGTCTTTTCAGCTCCGGAGGGTTCTGAAAGTGAAAAAAGGTGCTTTTGAGGATAGAGTCCTCAGGAAAGCAGAGAGGGCCAAATTGTCTGGGGCATTTGATGGGGTTCCAGGAGGCAGTGAGGACCAGCACCACTTTTCCCCGCTGGCACCTTTGCTGTGGCAGCAAAATCTGGACGTTTGTCTTTTCTGCTCCGGAGGGCGCCGAAAGCAAAAAAAGGTGCTTTTGAGGATAGAGTCCGCAGGAAAGCAGAGAGGGCCAAATTGTCTGGGGCATTTGAAGGGGTTCCAGGAGGCAGTGAGTACCAGCACCACTTTTCCCCGCTGGCACCTTTGCTGTGGCAGCAAAAGCTGGACGTTTGTCTTTTCTGCTCCGGAGGGCGCCGAAAGCGAAAAAAGGTGCTTTTGAGGATAGAGTACACAGGAAAGCAGAGAGGGCCAAATTGTCTGGGGCATTTGATGGGGTTCCAGGAGGCAGTGAGGACCAGCACCACTTTTCCCCGCTGGCACCTTTGCTGTGGCAGCAAAAGCTGGACGTTTGTCTTTTTTGCTCCAAACAGCGGCGAAAGTGAAAAAAGGTGCTTTTGAGGATAGAGTCCTCAGGAAAGCAGAGAGGGCCAAATTGTCTGGGGCATTTGATGGGGTTCCAGGAGGCAGTGAGGACCAGCACCACTTTTCCCCGCTGGCACCTTTGCTGTGGCAGCAAAGCTGGACGTTTGTCTTTTTTGCTCCAAACAGCGCCGAAAGTGAAAAAGGTGCTTTTGAGGATAGAGTCCGCAGGAAAGCAGAGAGGGCCAAATTGTCTGGGGCATTTGATGGGGTTCCAGGAGGCAGTGAGGACCAGCACCACTTTTCCCCGCTGGCACCTTTGCTGTGGCAGCAAAAGCTGGACGTTTGTCTTTTTTGCTCCAAACAGCGGCGAAAGTGAAAAAAGGTGCTTTTGAGGATAGAGTCCGCAGGAAAGCAGAGAGGGCCAAATTGTCTGGGGCATTTGATGGGGTTCCAGGAGGCAGTGAGGACCAGCACCGCTTTTCCCCGCTGGCACCTTTGCTGTGGCAGCAAAAGCTGGACGTTTGTCTTTTTTGCTCCGGAGGGCGCCGAAAGCGAAAAAAGGTGCTTTTGAGGATAGATTCCTCAGGAAAAGCAGAGAGGGCCAAATTGTGTGGTGAATTTGAAGGCGTTCCAGGAGGCAGTGAGGACCAGCACCACTTTTCCCCGCTGCCACCTTTGCTGTGGCAGCAAAGCTGGACGTTTGTCTTTTTTGCTCCAAACAGCGCCGAAAGCGAAAAAAGGTGCTTTTGAGGATAGAGTCCTCAGGAAAGCAGGAGAGGGCCAAATTGTCTGGGGCATTTGATGGGGTTCCAGGAGGCAGTGAGGACCAGCACCACTTTTCCCCGCTGGCACCTTTGCTGTGGCAGCAAAAGCTGGACGTTTGTCTTTTTTGCTCCAAACAGCGGCGAAAGTGAAAAAAGGTGCTTTTGAGGATGGAGTCCGCAGGAAAGTAGAGAGGGCCAAATTGTCTGGGGCATTTAATGGGGTTCCAGGAGGCAGTGAGGACCAGCACCACTTTTCCCCGCTGGCACCTTTGCTGTGGCAGCAAAAGCTGGACGTTTGTCTTTTTTGCTCCAAACAGCGCCGAAAGCGAAAAAAGGTGCTTTTGAGGATAGAGTCCTCAGGAAAGCAGAGAGGGCCAAAATTGTCTGGGGCATTTGATGGGGTTCCAGGAGGCAGTGAGGACCAGCACCACTTTTCCCCGCTGGCCACCTTTGCTATGGCAGCAAAAGCTGAACGTTTGTCTTTTCAGCTCCGGAGGGTTCTGAAAGTGAAAAAAGGTGCTTTTGAGGATAGAGTCCGCTGGAAAGCAGAGAGGGCCAAATTGTCTGGGGCATTTGATGGGGTTCCAGGAGGCAGTGAGGACCAGCACCACTTTTCCCCGCTGGCACCTTTGCTGTGGCAGCAAAAGCTGGACGTTTGTCTTTTTTGCTCCGGAGGGCGCCGAAAGCGAAAAAAGGTGCTTTTGAGGATAGATTCCTCAGGAAAGCAGAGAGGGCCAAATTGTCTGGGGCATTTGATGGGGTTCCAGGAGGCAGTGAGGACCAGCACCACTTTTCCCCGCTGGCACCTTTGCTGTGGCAGCAAAAGCTGGACGTTTGTCTTTTTTGCTCCAAACAGCGGCGAAAGTGAAAAAAGGTGCTTTTGAGGATAGAGTCCGCAGGAAAGCAGAGAGGGCCAAATTGTCTGGGGCATTTGATGGGGTTCCAGGAGGCAGTGAGGACCAGCACCACTTTTCCCTGCTGGCACCTTTGCTGTGGCAGCAAAACCTGGACGTTTGTCTTTTCTGCTCCGGAGGGCGCCGAAAATGAAAAAAGGTGCTTTTGAGGATGGAGTCCGCAGGAAAGCAGAGAGGGCCAAATTGTCTGGGGCATTTGATGGGGTTCCAGGAGGCAGTGAGGACCAGCACCACTTTTCCCCGCTGGCACCTTTGCTGTGGCAGCAAAAGCTGGACGTTTGTCTTTTTTGCTCCAAACAGCGCCGAAAGCGAAAAAAGGTGCTTTTGAGGATAGATTCCTCAGGAAAGCAGAGAGGGCCAAATTGTCTGGGGCATTTGATGGGGTTCCAGGAGGCAGTGAGGACCAGCACCACTTTTCCCCGCTGGCACCTTTGCTGTGGCAGCAAAAGCTGGACGTTTGTCTTTTTTGCTCCGGAGGGCGCCGAAAGCGAAAAAAGGTGCTTTTGAGGATAGAGTCCTCAGGAAAGCAGAGAGGGCCAAATTGTCTGGGGCATTTGATGGGGTTCCAGGAGGCAGTGAGGACCAGCACCACTTTTCCCCGCTGGCACCTTTGCTGTGGCAGCAAAGGCTGGACGTTTGTCTTTTTTGCTCCAAACATCGGCGAAAGTGAAAAAAGGTGCTTTTGAGGATAGAGTCCTCAGGAAAGCAGAGAGGGCCAAATTGTCTGGGGCATTTGATGGGGTTCCAGGAGGCAGTGAGGACCAGCACCACTTTTCCCCGCTGGCACCTTTGCTATGGCAGCAAAAGCTGAACGTTTGTCTTTTCAGCTCCGGAGGGTTCTGAAAGTGAAAAAAGGTGCTTTTGAGGATAGAGTCCGCTGGAAAGCAGAGAGGGCCAAATTGTCTGGGGCATTTGATGGGGTTCCAGGAGGCAGTGAGGACCAGCACCACTTTTCCCCGCTGGCACCTTTGCTGTGGCAGCAAAAGCTGGACGTTTGTCTTTTTTGCTCCGGAGGGCGCCGAAAGCGAAAAAAGGTGCTTTTGAGGATAGATTCCTCAGGAAAGCAGAGAGGGCCAAATTGTCTGGGGCATTTGATGGGGTTCCAGGAGGCAGTGAGGACCAGCACCACTTTTCCCCGCTGGCACCTTTGCTGTGGCAGCAAAAGCTGGACGTTTGTCTTTTTTGCTCCAAACAGCGGCGAAAGTGAAAAAAGGTGCTTTTGAGGATAGAGTCCGCAGGAAAGCAGAGAGGGCCAAATTGTCTGGGGCATTTGATGGGGTTCCAGGAGGCAGTGAGGACCAGCACCACTTTTCCCTGCTGGCACCTTTGCTGTGGCAGCAAAACCTGGACGTTTGTCTTTTCTGCTCCGGAGGGCGCCGAAAATGAAAAAAGGTGCTTTTGAGGATGGAGTCCGCAGGAAAGCAGAGAGGGCCAAATTGTCTGGGGCATTTGATGGGGTTCCAGGAGGCAGTGAGGACCAGCACCACTTTTCCCCGCTGGCACCTTTGCTGTGGCAGCAAAAGCTGGACGTTTGTCTTTTTTGCTCCAAACAGCGCCGAAAGCGAAAAAAGGTGCTTTTGAGGATAGATTCCTCAGGAAAGCAGAGAGGGCCAAATTGTCTGGGGCATTTGATGGGGTTCCAGGAGGCAGTGAGGACCAGCACCACTTTTCCCCGCTGGCACCTTTGCTGTGGCAGCAAAAGCTGGACGTTTGTCTTTTTTGCTCCGGAGGGCGCCGAAAGCGAAAAAAGGTGCTTTTGAGGATAGAGTCCTCAGGAAAGCAGAGAGGGCCAAATTGTCTGGGGCATTTGATGGGGTTCCAGGAGGCAGTGAGGACCAGCACCACTTTTCCCCGCTGGCACCTTTGCTGTGGCAGCAAAGGCTGGACGTTTGTCTTTTTTGCTCCAAACATCGGCGAAAGTGAAAAAAGGTGCTTTTGAGGATAGAGTCCTCAGGAAAGCAGAGAGGGCCAAATTGTCTGGGGCATTTGATGGGGTTCCAGGAGGCAGTGAGGACCAGCACCACTTTTCCCCGCTGCCACCTTTGCTGTGGCAGCAAAATCTGGACGTTTGTCTTTTTTGCTCCAAACAGCGGCGAAAGTGAAAAAAGGTGCTTTTGAGGATAGAGTCCGCAGGAAAGCAGAGAGGGCCAAATTGTCTGGGGCATTTGATGGGGTTCCAGGAGGCAGTGAGGACCAGCACCACTTTTCCCCGCTGGCACCTTTGCTGTGGCAGCAAAACCTGGACGTTTGTCTTTTCTACTCCGGAGGGCGCCGAAAGTGAAAAAAGGTGCTTTTGAGGATAGAGTCCGCAGGAAAGCAGAGAGGGCCAAATTGTCTGGGGCATTTGATGGGGTTCCAGGAGGCAGTGAGGACCAGCACCACTTTTCCCCGCTGGCACCTTTGCTGTGGCAGCAAAAGCTGGACGTTTGTCTTTTTTGCTCCGGAGGGCGCCGAAAGCAAAAAAAGGTGCTTTTGAGGATAGAGTCCGCAGGAAAGCAGAGAGGGCCAAATTGTCTGGGGCATTTGATGGGGTTCCAGGAGGCAGTGAGGACCAGCACCACTTTTCCCCGCTGGCACCTTTGCTGTGGCAGCAAAAGCTGGATGTTTGTCTTTTTTGCTCCAAACAGCGCCGAAAGCGAAAAAAGGTGCTTTTGAGGATAGAGTCCGCTGGAAAGCAGAGAGGGCCAAATTGTCTGGGGCATTTGATGGGGTTCCAGGAGGCAGTGAGGACCAGCACCACTTTTCCCCGCTGGCACCTTTGCTGTGGCAGCAAAAGCTGGACGTTTTTCTTTTTTGCTCCGGAGGGCGCCGAAAGCGAAAAAAGGTGCTTTTGAGGATAGATTCCTCAGGAAAGCAGAGAGGGCCAAATTGTCTGGGGCATTTGATGGGGTTCCAGGAGGCAGTGAGGACCAGCACCACTTTTCCCCGCTGGCACCTTTGCTGTGGCAGCAAAAGCTGGACGTTTGTCTTTTTTGCTCCAAACAGCGGCGAAAGTGAAAAAAGGTGCTTTTGAGGATAGAGTCCGCAGGAAAGCAGAGAGGGCCAAATTGTCTGGGGCATTTGAAGGGGTTCCAGGAGGCAGTGAGTACCAGCACCACTTTTCCCCGCTGGCACCTTTGCTGTGGCAGCAAAATCTGGACGTTTGTCTTTTTTGCTCCAAACAGCGGCGAAAGTGAAAAAAGGTGCTTTTGAGGATGGAGTCCGCAGGAAAGCATAGAGGGCCAAATTGTGTGGTGCATTTGAAGGCGTTCCAGGAGGCAGTGAGGACCAGCACCGCTTTTCCCCGCTGGCACCTTTGCTGTGGCAGCAAAACCTGGACGTTTGTCTTTTTTGCTCCGGAGGGCGCCGAAAGCGAAAAAAGGTGCTTTTGAGGATAGAGTCCTCAGGAAAGCAGAGAGGGCCAAATTGTCTGGGGCATTTGATGGGGTTCCAGGAGGCAGTGAGGACCAGCACCACTTTTCCCCGCTGCCACCTTTGCTGTTGCAGCAAAAGCTGGACGTTTGTCTTTTTTGCTCCAAACAGCGCCGAAAATGAAAAAAGGTGCTTTTGAGGATAGAGTCCGCAGGAAAGCAGAGAGGGCCAAATTGTGTGGTGCATTTGATGGGGTTCCAGGAGGCAGTGAGGACCAGCACCACTTTTCCCCGCTGGCACCTTTGCTATGGCAGCAAAAGCTGAACGTTTGTCTTTTCAGCTCCAAACAGCGCCGAAAGCGAAAAAAGGTGCTTTTGAGGATAGAGTCCGCAGGAAAGCAGAGAGGGCCAAATTGTCTGGGGCATTTGATGGGGTTCCAGGAGGCAGTGAGGACCAGCACCACTTTTCCCCGCTGGCACCTTTGCTATGGCAGCAAAAGCTGAACGTTTGTCTTTTTTGCTCCGGAGGGCGCCGAAAGCGAAAAAAGGTGCATTTGAGGATAGATTCCTCAGGAAAGCAGAGAGGGCCAAATTGTCTGGGGCATTTGATGGGGTTCCAGGAGGCAGTGAGGACCAGCACCACTTTTCCCCGCTGGCACCTTTGCTGTGGCAGCAAAAGCTGGACGTTTGTCTTTTTTGCTCCAAACAGCGCCGAAAGCGAAAAAAGGTGCTTTTGAGGATAGAGTCCGCAGGAAAGCAGAGAGGGCCAAATTGTCTGGGGCATTTGATGGGGTTCCAGGAGGCAGTGAGGACCAGCACCACTTTTCCCCGCTGGCACCTTTGCTGTGGCAGCAAAAGCTGGACGTTTGTCTTTTCTGCTCCGGAGGGCGCCGAAAATGAAAAAAGGTGCTTTTGAGGATGGAGTCCGCAGGAAAGTAGAGAGGGCCAAATTGTCTGGGGCATTTGATGGGGTTCCAGGAGGCAGTGAGGACCAGCACCACTTTTCCCCGCTGGCACCTTTGCTGTGGCAGCAAAAGCTGGATGTTTGTCTTTTTTGCTCCAAACAGCGCCGAAAGCGAAAAAAGGTGCTTTTGAGGATAGAGTCCGCAGGAAAGCAGGGAGGGCCAAATTGTCTGGGGCATTTGATGGGGTTCCAGGAGGCAGTGAGGACCAGCACCACTTTTCCCCGCTGGCACCTTTGCTGTGGCAGCAAAAGCTGGACGTTTGTCTTTTTTGCTCCGGAGGGCGCCGAAAGCGAAAAAAGGTGGTTTTGAGGATAGAGTCCTCAGGAAAGCAGAGAGGGCCAAATTGTCTGGGGCATTTGATGGGGTTCCAGGAGGCAGTGAGGACCAGCACCACTTTTCCCCGCTGGCACCTTTGCTGTGGCAGCAAAGGCTGGACGTTTGTCTTTTTTGCTCCAAACAGCGGCGAAAGTGAAAAAAGGTGCTTTTGAGGATAGAGTCCGCAGGAAAGCAGAGAGGGCCAAATTGTCTGGGGCATTTGATGGGGTTCCAGGAGGCAGTGAGGACCAGCACCACTTTTCCCCGCTGGCACCTTTGCTGTGGCAGCAAAAGCTGGACGTTTGTCTTTTTTGCTCCGGAGGGCGCCGAAAGCGAAAAAAGGTGCTTTTGAGGATAGAGTCCTCAGGAAAGCAGAGAGGGCCAAATTGTCTGGGGCATTTGATGGGGTTCCAGGAGGCAGTGAGGACCAGCACCACTTTTCCCCGCTGCCACCTTTGCTGTTGCAGCAAAAGCTGGACGTTTGTCTTTTTTGCTCCAAACAGCGCCGAAAATGAAAAAAGGTGCTTTTGAGGATAGAGTCCGCAGGAAAGCAGAGAGGGCCAAATTGTCTGGGGCATTTGATGGGGTTCCAGGAGGCAGTGAGGACCAGCACCACTTTTCCCCGCTGGCACCTTTGCTATGGCAGCAAAAGCTGAACGTTTGTCTTTTCAGCTCCAAACAGCGCCGAAAGCGAAAAAAGGTGCTTTTGAGGATAGAGTCCGCAGGAAAGCAGAGAGGGCCAAATTGTCTGGGGCATTTGATGGGGTTCCAGGAGGCAGTGAGGACCAGCACCACTTTTCCCCGCTGGCACCTTTGCTATGGCAGCAAAAGCTGAACGTTTGTCTTTTTTGCTCCGGAGGGCGCCGAAAGCGAAAAAAGGTGCATTTGAGGATAGATTCCTCAGGAAAGCAGAGAGGGCCAAATTGTCTGGGGCATTTGATGGGGTTTCAGGAGGCAGTGAGGACCAGCACCACTTTTCCCCGCTGGCACCTTTGCTGTGGCAGCAAAAGCTGGACGTTTGTCTTTTTTGCTCCAAACAGCGGCGAAAGTGAAAAAAGGTGCTTTTGAGGATAGAGTCCGCAGGAAAGCAGAGAGGGCCAAATTGTCTGGGGCATTTGATGGGGTTCCAGGAGGCAGTGAGGACCAGCACCACTTTTCCCCGCTGGCACCTTTGCTGTGGCAGCAAAAGCTGGACGTTTGTCTTTTCTGCTCCGGAGGGCGCCGAAAATGAAAAAAGGTGCTTTTGAGGATGGAGTCCGCAGGAAAGTAGAGAGGGCCAAATTGTCTGGGGCATTTGATGGGGTTCCAGGAGGCAGTGAGGACCAGCACCACTTTTCCCCGCTGGCACCTTTGCTGTGGCAGCAAAAGCTGGATGTTTGTCTTTTTTGCTCCAAACAGCGCCGAAAGCGAAAAAAGGTGCTTTTGAGGATAGAGTCCGCAGGAAAGCAGGGAGGGCCAAATTGTCTGGGGCATTTGATGGGGTTCCAGGAGGCAGTGAGGACCAGCACCACTTTTCCCCGCTGGCACCTTTGCTGTGGCAGCAAAAGCTGGACGTTTGTCTTTTTTGCTGCGGAGGGCGCCGAAAGCGAAAAAAGGTGGTTTTGAGGATAGAGTCCTCAGGAAAGCAGAGAGGGCCAAATTGTCTGGGGCATTTGATGGGGTTCCAGGAGGCAGTGAGGACCAGCACCACTTTTCCCCGCTGGCACCTTTGCTGTGGCAGCAAAGGCTGGACGTTTGTCTTTTTTGCTCCAAACAGCGGCGAAAGCGAAAAAAGGTGCTTTTGAGGATAGAGTCCGCAGGAAAGCAGAGAGGGCCAAATTGTCTGGGGCATTTGATGGGGTTCCAGGAGGCAGTGAGGACCAGCACCACTTTTCCCCGCTGGCACCTTTGCTGTGGCAGCAAAAGCTGGACGTTTGTCTTTTTTGCTCCGGAGGGCGCCGAAAGCGAAAAAAGGTGCTTTTGAGGATAGATTCCTCAGGAAAGCAGAGAGGGCCAAATTGTGTGGTGAATTTGAAGGCGTTCCAGGAGGCAGTGAGGACCAGCACCACTTTTCCCCGCTGCCACCTTTGCTGTGGCAGCAAAAGCTGGACGTTTGTCTTTTTTGCTCCAAACAGCGCCGAAAGCGAAAAAAGGTGCTTTTGAGGATAGAGTCCTCAGGAAAGCAGAGAGGGCCAAATTGTCTGGGGCATTTGATGGGGTTCCAGGAGGCAGTGAGGACCAGCACCACTTTTCCCCGCTGGCACCTTTGCTGTGGCAGCAAAAGCTGGACGTTTGTCTTTTTTGCTGCGGAGGGCGCCGAAAGCGAAAAAAGGTGCTTTTGAGGATAGAGTCCTCAGGAAAGCAGAGAGGGCCAAATTGTCTGGGGCATTTGATGGGGTTCCAGGAGGCAGTGAGGACCAGCACCACTTTTCCCCGCTGGCACCTTTGCTGTGGCAGCAAAGGCTGGACGTTTGTCTTTTTTGCTCCAAACAGCGGCGAAAGTGAAAAAAGGTGCTTTTGAGGATAGAGTCCGCAGGAAAGCAGAGAGGGCCAAATTGTGTGGTGAATTTGAAGGCGTTCCAGGAGGCAGTGAGGACCAGCACCACTTTTCCCCGCTGCCACCTTTGCTGTGGCAGCAAAAGCTGGACGTTTGTCTTTTTTGCTCCAAACAGCGCCGAAAGCGAAAAAAGGTGCTTTTGAGGATAGAGTCCTCAGGAAAGCAGAGAGGGCCAAATTGTCTGGGGCATTTGATGGGGTTCCAGGAGGCAGTGAGGACCAGCACCACTTTTCCCCGCTGGCACCTTTGCTATGGCAGCAAAAGCTGAACGTTTGTCTTTTCAGCTCCGGAGGGTTCTGAAAGTGAAAAAAGGTGCTTTTGAGGATAGAGTCCGCTGGAAAGCAGAGAGGGCCAAATTGTCTGGGGCATTTGATGGGGTTCCAGGAGGCAGTGAGGACCAGCACCACTTTTCCCCGCTGGCACCTTTGCTGTGGCAGCAAAAGCTGGACGTTTGTCTTTTTTGCTCCGGAGGGCGCCGAAAGCGAAAAAAGGTGCTTTTGAGGATAGATTCCTCAGGAAAGCAGAGAGGGCCAAATTGTCTGGGGCATTTGATGGGGTTCCAGGAGGCAGTGAGGACCAGCACCACTTTTCCCTGCTGCCACCTTTGCTGTGGCAGCAAAAGCTGGACGTTTGTCTTTTTTGCTCCAAACAGCGGCGAAAGTGAAAAAAGGTGCTTTTGAGGATAGAGTCCGCAGGAAAGCAGAGAGGGCCAAATTGTCTGGGGCATTTGATGGGGTTCCAGGAGGCAGTGAGGACCAGCACCACTTTTCCCTGCTGGCACCTTTGCTGTGGCAGCAAAAGCTGGACGTTTGTCTTTTCTGCTCCGGAGGGCGCCGAAAATGAAAAAAGGTGCTTTTGAGGATGGAGTCCGCAGGAAAGCAGAGAGGGCCAAATTGTCTGGGGCATTTGATGGGGTTCCAGGAGGCAGTGAGGACCAGCACCACTTTTCCCCGCTGGCACCTTTGCTGTGGCAGCAAAAGCTGGACGTTTGTCTTTTTTGCTCCAAACAGCGCCGAAAGCGAAAAAAGGTGCTTTTGAGGATAGAGTCCGCAGGAAAGCAGAGAGGGCCAAATTGTCTGGGGCATTTGATGGGGTTCCAGGAGGCAGTGAGGACCAGCACCACTTTTCCCCGCTGGCACCTTTGCTGTGGCAGCAAAAGCTGGACGTTTGTCTTTTTTGCTCCGGAGGGCGCCGAAAGCGAAAAAAGGTGCTTTTGAGGATAGAGTCCTCAGGAAAGCAGAGAGGGCCAAATTGTCTGGGGCATTTGATGGGGTTCCAGGAGGCAGTGAGGACCAGCACCACTTTTCCCCGCTGGCACCTTTGCTGTGGCAGCAAAGGCTGGACGTTTGTCTTTTTTGCTCCAAACAGCGCCGAAAGTGAAAAAAGGTGCTTTTGAGGATAGAGTCCTCAGGAAAGCAGAGAGGGCCAAATTGTCTGGGGCATTTGATGGGGTTCCAGGAGGCAGTGAGGACCAGCACCACTTTTCCCCGCTGCCACCTTTGCTGTGGCAGCAAAATCTGGACGTTTGTCTTTTTTGCTCCAAACAGCGGCGAAAGTGAAAAAAGGTGCTTTTGAGGATAGAGTCCGCAGGAAAGCAGAGAGGGCCAAATTGTCTGGGGCATTTGATGGGGTTCCAGGAGGCAGTGAGGACCAGCACCACTTTTCCCCGCTGGCACCTTTGCTGTGGCAGCAAAAGCTGGACGTTTGTCTTTTCTACTCCGGAGGGCGCCGAAAGTGAAAAAAGGTGCTTTTGAGGATAGAGTCCGCTGGAAAGCAGAGAGGGCCAAATTGTCTGGGGCATTTGATGGGGTTCCAGGAGGCAGTGAGGACCAGCACCACTTTTCCCCGCTGGCACCTTTGCTGTGGCAGCAAAAGCTGGACGTTTGTCTTTTTTGCTCCGGAGTGCGCCGAAAGCAAAAAAAGGTGCTTTTGAGGATAGAGTCCGCAGGAAAGCAGAGAGGGCCAAATTGTCTGGGGCATTTGATGGGGTTCCAGGAGGCAGTGAGGACCAGCACCACTTTTCCCCGCTGGCACCTTTGCTGTGGCAGCAAAAGCTGGACGTTTGTCTTTTTTGCTCCAAACAGCGCCGAAAGCGAAAAAAGGTGCTTTTGAGGATAGAGTCCGCTGGAAAGCAGAGAGGGCCAAATTGTCTGGGGCATTTGATGGGGTTCCAGGAGGCAGTGAGGACCAGCACCACTTTTCCCCGCTGGCACCTTTGCTGTGGCAGCAAAAGCTGGACGTTTGTCTTTTTTGCTCCGGAGGGCGCCGAAAGCGAAAAAGGTGCTTTTGAGGATAGATTCCTCAGGAAAGCAGAGAGGGCCAAATTGTCTGGGGCATTTGATGGGGTTTCAGGAGGCAGTGAGGACCAGCACCACTTTTCCCCGCTGGCACCTTTGCTGTGGCAGCAAAAGCTGGACGTTTGTCTTTTTTGCTCCAAACAGCGGCGAAAGTGAAAAAAGGTGCTTTTGAGGATAGAGTCCGCAGGAAAGCAGAGAGGGCCAAATTGTCTGGGGCATTTGATGGGGTTCCAGGAGGCAGTGAGGACCAGCACCACTTTTCCCCGCTGGCACCTTTGCTGTGGCAGCAAAAGCTGGACGTTTGTCTTTTCTGCTCCGGAGGGCGCCGAAAATGAAAAAAGGTGCTTTTGAGGATGGAGTCCGCAGGAAAGTAGAGAGGGCCAAATTGTCTGGGGCATTTGATGGGGTTCCAGGAGGCAGTGAGGACCAGCACCACTTTTCCCCGCTGGCACCTTTGCTGTGGCAGCAAAAGCTGGATGTTTGTCTTTTTTGCTCCAAACAGCGCCGAAAGCGAAAAAAGGTGCTTTTGAGGATAGAGTCCGCAGGAAAGCAGGGAGGGCCAAATTGTCTGGGGCATTTGATGGGGTTCCAGGAGGCAGTGAGGACCAGCACCACTTTTCCCCGCTGGCACCTTTGCTGTGGCAGCAAAAGCTGGACGTTTGTCTTTTTTGCTGCGGAGGGCGCCGAAAGCGAAAAAAGGTGGTTTTGAGGATAGAGTCCTCAGGAAAGCAGAGAGGGCCAAATTGTCTGGGGCATTTGATGGGGTTCCAGGAGGCAGTGAGGACCAGCACCACTTTTCCCCGCTGGCACCTTTGCTGTGGCAGCAAAGGCTGGACGTTTGTCTTTTTTGCTCCAAACAGCGGCGAAAGCGAAAAAAGGTGCTTTTGAGGATAGAGTCCGCAGGAAAGCAGAGAGGGCCAAATTGTCTGGGGCATTTGATGGGGTTCCAGGAGGCAGTGAGGACCAGCACCACTTTTCCCCGCTGGCACCTTTGCTGTGGCAGCAAAAGCTGGACGTTTGTCTTTTTTGCTCCGGAGGGCGCCGAAAGCGAAAAAAGGTGCTTTTGAGGATAGATTCCTCAGGAAAGCAGAGAGGGCCAAATTGTGTGGTGAATTTGAAGGCGTTCCAGGAGGCAGTGAGGACCAGCACCACTTTTCCCCGCTGCCACCTTTGCTGTGGCAGCAAAAGCTGGACGTTTGTCTTTTTTGCTCCAAACAGCGCCGAAAGCGAAAAAAGGTGCTTTTGAGGATAGAGTCCTCAGGAAAGCAGAGAGGGCCAAATTGTCTGGGGCATTTGATGGGGTTCCAGGAGGCAGTGAGGACCAGCACCACTTTTCCCCGCTGGCACCTTTGCTGTGGCAGCAAAAGCTGGACGTTTGTTTTTTTGCTGCGGAGGGCGCCGAAAGCGAAAAAAGGTGCTTTTGAGGATAGAGTCCTCAGGAAAGCAGAGAGGGCCAAATTGTCTGGGGCATTTGATGGGGTTCCAGGAGGCAGTGAGGACCAGCACCACTTTTCCCCGCTGGCACCTTTGCTGTGGCAGCAAAGGCTGGACGTTTGTCTTTTTTGCTCCAAACAGCGGCGAAAGTGAAAAAAGGTGCTTTTGAGGATAGAGTCCGCAGGAAAGCAGAGAGGGCCAAATTGTGTGGTGAATTTGAAGGCGTTCCAGGAGGCAGTGAGGACCAGCACCACTTTTCCCCGCTGCCACCTTTGCTGTGGCAGCAAAAGCTGGACGTTTGTCTTTTTTGCTCCAAACAGCGCCGAAAGCGAAAAAAGGTGCTTTTGAGGATAGAGTCCTCAGGAAAGCAGAGAGGGCCAAATTGTCTGGGGCATTTGATGGGGTTCCAGGAGGCAGTGAGGACCAGCACCACTTTTCCCCGCTGGCACCTTTGCTATGGCAGCAAAAGCTGAACGTTTGTCTTTTCAGCTCCGGAGGGTTCTGAAAGTGAAAAAAGGTGCTTTTGAGGATAGAGTCCGCTGGAAAGCAGAGAGGGCCAAATTGTCTGGGGCATTTGATGGGGTTCCAGGAGGCAGTGAGGACCAGCACCACTTTTCCCCGCTGGCACCTTTGCTGTGGCAGCAAAAGCTGGACGTTTGTCTTTTTTGCTCCGGAGGGCGCCGAAAGCGAAAAAAGGTGCTTTTGAGGATAGATTCCTCAGGAAAGCAGAGAGGGCCAAATTGTCTGGGGCATTTGATGGGGTTCCAGGAGGCAGTGAGGACCAGCACCACTTTTCCCTGCTGCCACCTTTGCTGTGGCAGCAAAAGCTGGACGTTTGTCTTTTTTGCTCCAAACAGCGGCGAAAGTGAAAAAAGGTGCTTTTGAGGATAGAGTCCGCAGGAAAGCAGAGAGGGCCAAATTGTCTGGGGCATTTGATGGGGTTCCAGGAGGCAGTGAGGACCAGCACCACTTTTCCCTGCTGGCACCTTTGCTGTGGCAGCAAAAGCTGGACGTTTGTCTTTTCTGCTCCGGAGGGCGCCGAAAATGAAAAAAGGTGCTTTTGAGGATGGAGTCCGCAGGAAAGCAGAGAGGGCCAAATTGTCTGGGGCATTTGATGGGGTTCCAGGAGGCAGTGAGGACCAGCACCACTTTTCCCCGCTGGCACCTTTGCTGTGGCAGCAAAAGCTGGACGTTTGTCTTTTTTGCTCCAAACAGCGCCGAAAGCGAAAAAAGGTGCTTTTGAGGATAGAGTCCGCAGGAAAGCAGAGAGGGCCAAATTGTCTGGGGCATTTGATGGGGTTCCAGGAGGCAGTGAGGACCAGCACCACTTTTCCCCGCTGGCACCTTTGCTGTGGCAGCAAAAGCTGGACGTTTGTCTTTTTTGCTCCGGAGGGCGCCGAAAGCGAAAAAAGGTGCTTTTGAGGATAGAGTCCTCAGGAAAGCAGAGAGGGCCAAATTGTCTGGGGCATTTGATGGGGTTCCAGGAGGCAGTGAGGACCAGCACCACTTTTCCCCGCTGGCACCTTTGCTGTGGCAGCAAAGGCTGGACGTTTGTCTTTTTTGCTCCAAACAGCGCCGAAAGTGAAAAAAGGTGCTTTTGAGGATAGAGTCCTCAGGAAAGCAGAGAGGGCCAAATTGTCTGGGGCATTTGATGGGGTTCCAGGAGGCAGTGAGGACCAGCACCACTTTTCCCCGCTGCCACCTTTGCTGTGGCAGCAAAATCTGGACGTTTGTCTTTTTTGCTCCAAACAGCGGCGAAAGTGAAAAAAGGTGCTTTTGAGGATAGAGTCCGCAGGAAAGCAGAGAGGGCCAAATTGTCTGGGGCATTTGATGGGGTTCCAGGAGGCAGTGAGGACCAGCACCACTTTTCCCCGCTGGCACCTTTGCTGTGGCAGCAAAAGCTGGACGTTTGTCTTTTCTACTCCGGAGGGCGCCGAAAGTGAAAAAAGGTGCTTTTGAGGATAGAGTCCGCTGGAAAGCAGAGAGGGCCAAATTGTCTGGGGCATTTGATGGGGTTCCAGGAGGCAGTGAGGACCAGCACCACTTTTCCCCGCTGGCACCTTTGCTGTGGCAGCAAAAGCTGGACGTTTGTCTTTTTTGCTCCGGAGTGCGCCGAAAGCAAAAAAAGGTGCTTTTGAGGATAGAGTCCGCAGGAAAGCAGAGAGGGCCAAATTGTCTGGGGCATTTGATGGGGTTCCAGGAGGCAGTGAGGACCAGCACCACTTTTCCCCGCTGGCACCTTTGCTGTGGCAGCAAAAGCTGGACGTTTGTCTTTTTTGCTCCAAACAGCGCCGAAAGCGAAAAAAGGTGCTTTTGAGGATAGAGTCCGCTGGAAAGCAGAGAGGGCCAAATTGTCTGGGGCATTTGATGGGGTTCCAGGAGGCAGTGAGGACCAGCACCACTTTTCCCCGCTGGCACCTTTGCTGTGGCAGCAAAAGCTGGACGTTTGTCTTTTTTGCTCCGGAGGGCGCCGAAAGCGAAAAAGGTGCTTTTGAGGATAGATTCCTCAGGAAAGCAGAGAGGGCCAAATTGTGTGGTGAATTTGAAGGCGTTCCAGGAGGCAGTGAGGACCAGCACCACTTTTCCCCGCTGCCACCTTTGCTGTGGCAGCAAAAGCTGGACGTTTGTCTTTTTTGCTCCAAACAGCGCCGAAAGTGAAAAAAGGTGCTTTTGAGGATAGAGTCCGCAGGAAAGCAGAGAGGGCCAAATTGTGTGGTGCATTTGAAGGGGTTCCAGGAGGCAGTGAGGACCAGCACCACTTTTCCCCGCTGCCACCTTTGCTGTGGCAGCAAAATCTGGACGTTTGTCTTTTTTGCTCCAAACTGCGGCGAAAGTGAAAAAAGGTGCTTTTGAGGATGGAGTCCGCAGGAAAGCATAGAGGGCCAAATTGTGTGGTGCATTTGAAGGCGTTCCAGGAGGCAGTGAGGACCAGCACCGCTTTTCCCCGCTGCCACCTTTGCTGTGGCAGCAAAAGCTGGACGTTTGTCTTTTTTGCTCCAAACAGCGCCGAAAGCGAAAAAAGGTGCTTTTGAGGATAGAGTCCTCAGGAAAGCAGAGAGGGCCAAATTGTGTGGTGCATTTGATGGGGTTCCAGGAGGCAGTGAGGACCAGCACCACTTTTCCCCGCTGGCACCTTTGCTGTGGCAGCAAAAGCTGGACGTTTGTCTTTTTCGCTCCAAACAGCGCCGAAAATGAAAAAAGGTGCTTTTGAGGATGGAGTCCGCAGGAAAGTAGAGAGGGCCAAATTGTCTGGGGCATTTGATGGGGTTCCAGGAGGCAGTGAGGACCAGCACCACTTTTCCCCGCTGGCACCTTTGCTGTGGCAGCAAAAGCTGGACGTTTGTCTTTTTTGCTCCAAACAGAGCCGAAAGCAAAAAAAGGTGCTTTTGAGGATAGAGTCCGCAGGAAAGCAGAGAGGGCCAAATTGTCTGGGGCATTTGATGGGGTTCCAGGAGGCAGTGAGGACCAGCACCACTTTTCCCCGCTGGCACCTTTGCTATGGCAGCAAAAGCTGAACGTTTGTCTTTTTTGCTCCGGAGGGTTCTGAAAGTGAAAAAAGGTGCTTTTGAGGATAGAGTCCGCTGGAAAGCAGAGAGGGCCAAATTGTCTGGGGCATTTGATGGGGTTCCAGGAGGCAGTGAGGACCAGCACCACTTTTCCCCGCTGGCACCTTTGCTGTGGCAGCAAAAGCTGGACGTTTTTCTTTTTTGCTCCGGAGGGCGCCGAAAGCGAAAAAAGGTGCTTTTGAGGATAGATTCCTCAGGAAAGCAGAGAGGGCCAAATTGTCTGGGGCATTTGAAGGGGTTCCAGGAGGCAGTGAGGACCAGCACCACTTTTCCCCGCTGCCACCTTTGCTGTGGCAGCAAAAGCTGGACGTTTGTCTTTTTTGGTCCAAACAGCGCCGAAAGCGAAAAAAGGTGCTTTTGAGGATAGAGTCCTCAGGAAAGCAGAGAGGGCCAAATTGTCTGGGGCATTTGATGGGGTTCCAGGAGGCAGTGAGGACCAGCACCACTTTTCCCCGCTGGCACCTTTGCTATGGCAGCAAAAGCTGAACGTTTGTCTTTTCAGCTCCGGAGGGTTCTGAAAGTGAAAAAAGGTGCTTTTGAGGATAGAGTCCGCTGGAAAGCAGAGAGGGCCAAATTGTCTGGGGCATTTGATGGGGTTCCAGGAGGCAGTGAGGACCAGCACCACTTTTCCCCGCTGGCACCTTTGCTGTGGCAGCAAAAGCTGGACGTTTGTCTTTTTTGCTCCGGAGGGCGCCGAAAGCGAAAAAAGGTGCTTTTGAGGATAGATTCCTCAGGAAAGCAGAGAGGGCCAAATTGTCTGGGGCATTTGATGGGGTTCCAGGAGGCAGTGAGGACCAGCACCACTTTTCCCCGCTGGCACCTTTGCTGTGGCAGCAAAAGCTGGACGTTTGTCTTTTTTGCTCCAAACAGCGGCGAAAGTGAAAAAAGGTGCTTTTGAGGATAGAGTCCGCAGGAAAGCAGAGAGGGCCAAATTGTCTGGGGCATTTGATGGGGTTCCAGGAGGCAGTGAGGACCAGCACCACTTTTCCCTGCTGGCACCTTTGCTGTGGCAGCAAAAGCTGGACGTTTGTCTTTTCTGCTCCGGAGGGCGCCGAAAATGAAAAAAGGTGCTTTTGAGGATGGAGTCCGCAGGAAAGCAGAGAGGGCCAAATTGTCTGGGGCATTTGATGGGGTTCCAGGAGGCAGTGAGGACCAGCACCACTTTTCCCCGCTGGCACCTTTGCTGTGGCAGCAAAAGCTGGACGTTTGTCTTTTTTGCTCCAAACAGCGCCGAAAGCGAAAAAAGGTGCTTTTGAGGATAGATTCCTCAGGAAAGCAGAGAGGGCCAAATTGTCTGGGGCATTTGATGGGGTTCCAGGAGGCAGTGAGGACCAGCACCACTTTTCCCCGCTGGCACCTTTGCTGTGGCAGCAAAAGCTGGACGTTTGTCTTTTTTGCTCCGGAGGGCGCCGAAAGCGAAAAAAGGTGCTTTTGAGGATAGAGTCCTCAGGAAAGCAGAGAGGGCCAAATTGTCTGGGGCATTTGATGGGGTTCCAGGAGGCAGTGAGGACCAGCACCACTTTTCCCCGCTGGCACCTTTGCTGTGGCAGCAAAGGCTGGACGTTTGTCTTTTTTGCTCCAAACAGCGCCGAAAGTGAAAAAAGGTGCTTTTGAGGATAGAGTCCTCAGGAAAGCAGAGAGGGCCAAATTGTCTGGGGCATTTGATGGGGTTCCAGGAGGCAGTGAGGACCAGCACCACTTTTCCCCGCTGCCACCCTTGCTGTGGCAGCAAAATCTGGACGTTTGTCTTTTTTGCTCCAAACAGCGGCGAAAGTGAAAAAAGGTGCTTTTGAGGATAGAGTCCGCAGGAAAGCAGAGAGGGCCAAATTGTCTGGGGCATTTGATGGGGTTCCAGGAGGCAGTGAGGACCAGCACCACTTTTCCCCGCTGGCACCTTTGCTGTGGCAGCAAAACCTGGACGTTTGTCTTTTCTACTCGGGAGGGCGCCGAAAGTGAAAAAAGGTGCTTTTGAGGATAGAGTCCGCAGGAAAGCAGAGAGGGCCAAATTGTCTGGGGCATTTGATGGGGTTCCAGGAGGCAGTGAGGACCAGCACCACTTTTCCCCGCTGGCACCTTTGCTGTGGCAGCAAAAGCTGGACGTTTGTCTTTTTTGCTCCGGAGGGCGCCGAAAGCAAAAAAAGGTGCTTTTGAGGATAGAGTCCGCAGGAAAGCAGAGAGGGCCAAATTGTCTGGGGCATTTGATGGGGTTCCAGGAGGCAGTGAGGACCAGCACCACTTTTCCCCGCTGCCACCTTTGCTGTGGCAGCAAAAGCTGGACGTTTGTCTTTTTTGCTCCAAACAGCGCCGAAAGCGAAAAAAGGTGCTTTTGAGGATAGAGTCCGCAGGAAAGCAGAGAGGGCCAAATTGTCTGGGGCATTTGATGGGGTTCCAGGAGGCAGTGAGGACCAGCACCACTTTTCCCCGCTGGCACCTTTGCTGTGGCAGCAAAAGCTGGACGTTTTTCTTTTTTGCTCCGGAGGGCGCCGAAAGCGAAAAAAGGTGCTTTTGAGGATAGATTCCTCAGGAAAGCAGAGAGGGCCAAATTGTCTGGGGCATTTGATGGGGTTCCAGGAGGCAGTGAGGACCAGCACCACTTTTCCCCGCTGGCACCTTTGCTGTGGCAGCAAAAGCTGGACGTTTGTCTTTTTTGCTCCAAACAGCGGCGAAAGTGAAAAAAGGTGCTTTTGAGGATGGAGTCCGCAGGAAAGCAGAGAGGGCCAAATTGTCTGGGGCATTTGATGGGGTTCCAGGAGGCAGTGAGGACCAGCACCACTTTTCCCCGCTGGCACCTTTGCTGTGGCAGCAAAAGCTGGACGTTTGTCTTTTTTGCTCCAAACAGCGCCGAAAGCGAAAAAAGGTGCTTTTGAGGATAGATTCCTCAGGAAAGCAGAGAGGGCCAAATTGTCTGGGGCATTTGATGGGGTTCCAGGAGGCAGTGAGGACCAGCACCACTTTTCCCCGCTGGCACCTTTGCTGTGGCAGCAAAAGCTGGACGTTTGTCTTTTTTGCTCCGGAGGGCGCCGAAAGCGAAAAAAGGTGCTTTTGAGGATAGAGTCCTCAGGAAAGCAGAGAGGGCCAAATTGTCTGGGGCATTTGATGGGGTTCCAGGAGGCAGTGAGGACCAGCACCACTTTTCCCCGCTGGCACCTTTGCTGTGGCAGCAAAGGCTGGACGTTTGTCTTTTTTGCTCCAAACAGCGCCGAAAGTGAAAAAAGGTGCTTTTGAGGATAGAGTCCTCAGGAAAGCAAAGAGGGCCAAATTGTCTGGGGCATTTGATGGGGTTCCAGGAGGCAGTGAGGACCAGCACCACTTTTCCCCGCTGCCACCTTTGCTGTGGCAGCAAAATCTGGACGTTTGTCTTTTTTGCTCTAAACAGCGGCGAAAGTGAAAAAAGGTGCTTTTGAGGATAGAGTCCGCAGGAAAGCAGAGAGGGCCAAATTGTCTGGGGCATTTGATGGGGTTCCAGGAGGCAGTGAGGACCAGCACCACTTTTCCCCGCTGGCACCTTTGCTGTGGCAGCAAAAGCTGGACGTTTGTCTTTTTTGCTCCGGAGGTCGCCGAAAGCAAAAAAAGGTGCTTTTGAGGATAGAGTCCGCAGGAAAGCAGAGAGGGCCAAATTGTCTGGGGCATTTGATGGGGTTCCAGGAGGCAGTGAGGACCAGCACCACTTTTCCCCGCTGGCACCTTTGCTGTGGCAGCAAAAGCTGGACGTTTGTCTTTTTTGCTCCAAACAGCGCCGAAAGCGAAAAAAGGTGCTTTTGAGGATAGAGTCCGCTGGAAAGCAGAGAGGGCCAAATTGTCTGGGGCATTTGATGGGGTTCCAGGAGGCAGTGAGGACCAGCACCACTTTTCCCCGCTGGCACCTTTGCTGTGGCAGCAAAAGCTGGACGTTTTTCTTTTTTGCTCCGGAGGGCGCCGAAAGCGAAAAAAGGTGCTTTTGAGGATAGAGTCCTCAGGAAAGCAGAGAGGGCCAAATTGTCTGGGGCATTTGATGGGGTTCCAGGAGGCAGTGAGGACCAGCACCACTTTTCCCCGCTGGCACCTTTGCTGTGGCAGCAAAAGCTGGACGTTTGTCTTTTTTGCTCCAAACAGCGGCGAAAGTGAAAAAAGGTGCTTTTGAGGATAGAGTCCGCAGGAAAGCAGAGAGGGCCAAATTGTCTGGGGCATTTGAAGGGGTTCCAGGAGGCAGTGAGGACCAGCACCACTTTTCCCCGCTGCCACCTTTGCTGTGGCAGCAAAATCTGGACGTTTGTCTTTTTTGCTCCAAACAGCGGCGAAAGTGAAAAAAGGTGCTTTTGAGGATGGAGTCCGCAGGAAAGCATAGAGGGCCAAATTGTGTGGTGCATTTGAAGGCGTTCCAGGAGGCAGTGAGGACCAGCACCGCTTTTCCCCGCTGCCACCTTTGCTGTGGCAGCAAAAGCTGGACGTTTGTCTTTTTTGCTCCAAACAGCGCCGAAAGCGAAAAAAGGTGCTTTTGAGGATAGAGTCCTCAGGAAAGCAGAGAGGGCCTAATTGTCTGGGGCATTTGATGGGGTTCCAGGAGGCAGTGAGGACCAGCACCACTTTTCCCCGCTGGCACCTTTGCTGTGGCAGCAAAAGCTGGACGTTTGTCTTTTTACAGCGCCGAAAATGAAAAAAGGTGCTTTTGAGGATAGAGTCCGCAGGAAAGCAGAGAGGGCCAAATTGTCTGGGGCATTTGATGGGGTTCCAGGAGGCAGTGAGGACCAGCACCACTTTTCCCCGCTGGCACCTTTGCTATGGCAGCAAAAGCTGAACGTTTGTCTTTTTTGCTCCGGAGGGTTCTGAAATTGAAAAAAGGTGCTTTTGAGGATAGAGTCCGCTGGAAAGCAGAGAGGGCCAAATTGTCTGGGGCATTTGATGGGGTTCCAGGAGGCAGTGAGGACCAGCACCACTTTTCCCCGCTGGCACCTTTGCTGTGGCAGCAAAAGCTGGACGTTTGTCTTTTTTGCTCCGGAGGGCGCCGAAAGCGAAAAAAGGTGCTTTTGAGGATAGATTCCTCAGGAAAGCAGAGAGGGCCAAATTGTCTGGGGCATTTGATGGGGTTCCAGGAGGCAGTGAGGACCAGCACCACTTTTCCCCGCTGGCACCTTTGCTGTGGCAGCAAAAGCTGGACGTTTGTCTTTTTTGCTCCAAACAGCGCCGAAAGCGAAAAAAGGTGCTTTTGAGGATAGAGTCCTCAGGAAAGCAGAGAGGGCCAAATTGTCTGGGGCATTTGATGGGGTTCCAGGAGGCAGTGAGGACCAGCACCACTTTTCCCCGCTGGCACCTTTGCTGTGGCAGCAAAAGCTGGACGTTTGTCTTTTTTGCTCCGGAGGGCGCCGAAAATGAAAAAAGGTGCTTTTGAGGATGGAGTCCGCAGGAAAGTAGAGAGGGCCAAATTGTCTGGGGCATTTGATGGGGTTCCAGGAGGCAGTGAGGACCAGCACCACTTTTCCCCGCTGGCACCTTTGCTGTGGCAGCAAAAGCTGGACGTTTGTCTTTTTTGCTCCGGAGGGCGCCGAAAGCGAAAAAAGGTGCTTTTGAGGATAGAGTCCGCAGGAAAGCAGGGAGGGCCAAATTGTCTGGGGCATTTGAAGGGGTTCCAGGAGGCAGTGAGGACCAGCACCACTTTTCCCCGCTGCCACCTTTGCTGTGGCAGCAAAATCTGGACGTTTGTCTTTTTTGCTCCAAACAGCGGCGAAAGTGAAAAAAGGTGCTTTTGAGGATGGAGTCCTCAGGAAAGCATAGAGGGCCAAATTGTGTGGTGCATTTGAAGGCGTTCCAGGAGGCAGTGAGGACCAGCACCACTTTTCCCCGCTGCCACCTTTGCTGTGGCAGCAAAAGCTGGACGTTTGTCTTTTTTGCTCCAAACAGCGCCGAAAGCGAAAAAAGGTGCTTTTGAGGATAGAGTCCTCAGGAAAGCAGAGAGGGCCAAATTGTCTGGGGCATTTGATGGGGTTCCAGGAGGCAGTGAGGACCAGCACCACTTTTCCCCGCTGGCACCTTTGCTGTGGCAGCAAAAGCTGGACGTTTGTCTTTTTACAGCGCCGAAAATGAAAAAAGGTGCTTTTGAGGATAGAGTCCGCAGGAAAGCAGAGAGGGCCAAATTGTCTGGGGCATTTGATGGGGTTCCAGGAGGCAGTGAGGACCAGCACCACTTTTCCCCGCTGGCACCTTTGCTATGGCAGCAAAAGCTGAACGTTTGTCTTTTTTGCTCCGGAGGGTTCTGAAAGTGAAAAAAGGTGCTTTTGAGGATAGAGTCCGCTGGAAAGCAGAGAGGGCCAAATTGTCTGGGGCATTTGATGGGGTTCCAGGAGGCAGTGAGGACCAGCACCACTTTTCCCCGCTGGCACCTTTGCTGTGGCAGCAAAAGCTGGACGTTTGTCTTTTTTGCTCCGGAGGGCGCCGAAAGCGAAAAAAGGTGCTTTTGAGGATAGATTCCTCAGGAAAGCAGAGAGGGCCAAATTGTCTGGGGCATTTGATGGGGTTCCAGGAGGCAGTGAGGACCAGCACCACTTTTCCCCGCTGGCACCTTTGCTGTGGCAGCAAAAGCTGGACGTTTGTCTTTTTTGCTCCAAACAGCGCCGAAAGCGAAAAAAGGTGCTTTTGAGGATAGAGTCCTCAGGAAAGCAGAGAGGGCCAAATTGTCTGGGGCATTTGATGGGGTTCCAGGAGGCAGTGAGGACCAGCACCACTTTTCCCCGCTGGCACCTTTGCTGTGGCAGCAAAAGCTGGATGTTTGTCTTTTCTGCTCCGGAGGGCGCCGAAAATGAAAAAAGGTGCTTTTGAGGATGGAGTCCGCAGGAAAGTAGAGAGGGCCAAATTGTCTGGGGCATTTGATGGGGTTCCAGGAGGCAGTGAGGACCAGCACCACTTTTCCCCGCTGGCACCTTTGCTGTGGCAGCAAAAGCTGGACGTTTGTCTTTTTTGCTCCGGAGGGCGCCGAAAGCGAAAAAAGGTGCTTTTGAGGATCGAGTCCGCAGGAAAGCAGGGAGGGCCAAATTGTCTGGGGCATTTGATGGGGTTCCAGGAGGCAGTGAGGACCAGCACCACTTTTCCCCGCTGGCACCTTTGCTGTGGCAGCAAAAGCTGGACGTTTGTCTTTTTTGCTCCGGAGGGCGCCGAAAGCGAAAAAAGGTGCTTTTGAGGATAGAGTCCTCAGGAAAGCAGAGAGGGCCAAATTGTGTGGTGCATTTGATGGGGTTCCAGGAGGCAGTGAGGACCAGCACCACTTTTCCCCGCTGGCACCTTTGCTGTGGCAGCAAAGGCTGGACGTTTGTCTTTTTTGCTCCAAACAGCGGCGAAAGTGAAAAAAGGTGCTTTTGAGGATAGAGTCCGCAGGAAAGCAGAGAGGGCCAAATTGTCTGGGGCATTTGATGGGGTTCCAGGAGGCAGTGAGGACCAGCACCACTTTTCCCCGCTGCCACCTTTGCTGTGGCAGCAAAAGCTGGACGTTTGTCTTTTTTGCTCCGGAGGGCGCCGAAAGCGAAAAAAGGTGCTTTTGAGGATAGATTCCTCAGGAAAGCAGAGAGGGCCAAATTGTGTGGTGAATTTGAAGGCGTTCCAGGAGGCAGTGAGGACCAGCACCACTTTTCCCCGCTGCCACCTTTGCTGTGGCAGCAAAAGCTGGACGTTTGTCTTTTTTGCTCCAAACAGCGCCGAAAGCGAAAAAAGGTGCTTTTGAGGATAGAGTCCTCAGGAAAGCAGAGAGGGCCAAATTGTCTGGGGCATTTGATGGGGTTCCAGGAGGCAGTGAGGACCAGCACCACTTTTCCCCGCTGGCACCTTTGCTATGGCAGCAAAAGCTGAACGTTTGTCTTTTCAGCTCCGGAGGGTTCTGAAAGTGAAAAAAGGTGCTTTTGAGGATAGAGTCTGCTGGAAAGCAGAGAGGGCCAAATTGTCTGGGGCATTTGATGGGGTTCCAGGAGGCAGTGAGGACCAGCACCACTTTTCCCCGCTGGCACCTTTGCTGTGGCAGCAAAAGCTGGACGTTTGTCTTTTTTGCTGCGGAGGGCGCCGAAAGCGAAAAAAGGTGCTTTTGAGGATAGAGTCCTCAGGAAAGCAGAGAGGGCCAAATTGTCTGGGGCATTTGATGGGGTTCCAGGAGGCAGTGAGGACCAGCACCACTTTTCCCCGCTGGCACCTTTGCTGTGGCAGCAAAAGCTGGACGTTTGTCTTTTTTGCTCCAAACAGCGGCGAAAGTGAAAAAAGGTGCTTTTGAGGATAGAGTCCGCAGGAAAGCAGAGAGGGCCAAATTGTCTGGGGCATTTGATGGGGTTCCAGGAGGCAGTGAGGACCAGCACCACTTTTCCCTGCTGGCACCTTTGCTGTGGCAGCAAAAGCTGGACGTTTGTCTTTTCTGCTCCGGAGGGCGCCGAAAATGAAAAAAGGTGCTTTTGAGGATGGAGTTCGCAGGAAAGCAGAGAGGGCCAAATTGTCTGGGGCATTTGATGGGGTTCCAGGAGGCAGTGAGGACCAGCACCACTTTTCCCCGCTGGCACCTTTGCTGTGGCAGCAAAGGCTGGACGTTTGTCTTTTTTGCTCCAAACAGCGCCGAAAGTGAAAAAAGGTGCTTTTGAGGATAGAGTCCTCAGGAAAGCAGAGAGGGCCAAATTGTCTGGGGCATTTGATGGGGTTCCAGGAGGCAGTGAGGACCAGCACCACTTTTCCCCGCTGGCACCTTTGCTGTGGCAGCAAAAGCTGGACGTTTGTCTTTTTTGCTCCGGAGGGCGCCGAAAGCGAAAAAAGGTGCTTTTGAGGATAGAGTCCGCAGGAAAGCAGAGAGGGCCAAATTGTCTGGGGCATTTGATGGGGTTCCAGGAGGCAGTGAGGACCAGCACCACTTTTCCCTGCTGGCACCTTTGCTGTGGCAGCAAAAGCTGGACGTTTGTCTTTTCTGCTCCGGAGGGCGCCGAAAATGAAAAAAGGTGCTTTTGAGGATGGAGTCCGCAGGAAAGCAGAGAGGGCCAAATTGTCTGGGGCATTTGATGGGGTTCCAGGAGGCAGTGAGGACCAGCACCACTTTTCCCCGCTGGCACCTTTGCTGTGGCAGCAAAAGCTGGACGTTTGTCTTTTTTGCTCCAAACAGCGCCGAAAGCGAAAAAAGGTGCTTTTGAGGATAGATTCCTCAGGAAAGCAGAGAGGGCCAAATTGTCTGGGGCATTTGATGGGGTTCCAGGAGGCAGTGAGGACCAGCACCACTTTTCCCCGCTGGCACCTTTGCTGTGGCAGCAAAAGCTGGACGTTTGTCTTTTTTGCTCCGGAGGGCGCCGAAAGCGAAAAAAGGTGCTTTTGAGGATAGAGTCCGCAGGAAAGCAGAGAGGGCCAAATTGTCTGGGGCATTTGATGGGGTTCCAGGAGGCAGTGAGGACCAGCACCACTTTTCCCCGCTGGCACCTTTGCTGTGGCAGCAAAGGCTGGACGTTTGTCTTTTTTGCTCCAAACAGCGCCCAAAGTGAAAAAAGGTGCTTTTGAGGATAGAGTCCTCAGGAAAGCAGAGAGGGCCAAATTGTCTGGGGCATTTGATGGGGTTCCAGGAGGCAGTGAGGACCAGCACCACTTTTCCCCGCTGGCACCTTTGCTGTGGCAGCAAAACCTGGACGTTTGTCTTTTCTACTCCGGAGGGCGCCGAAAGTGAAAAAAGGTGCTTTTGAGGATAGAGTCCGCAGGAAAGCAGAGAGGGCCAAATTGTCTGGGGCATTTGATGGGGTTCCAGGAGGCAGTGAGGACCAGCACCACTTTTCCCCGCTGGCACCTTTGCTGTGGCAGCAAAAGCTGGACGTTTGTCTTTTTTGCTCCGGAGGGCGCCAAAAGCAAAAAAAGGTGCTTTTGAGGATAGAGTCCGCAGGAAAGCAGAGAGGGCCAAATTGTCTGGGGCATTTGATGGGGTTCCAGGAGGCAGTGAGGACCAGCACCACTTTTCCCCGCTGGCACCTTTGCTGTGGCAGCAAAAGCTGGACGTTTGTCTTTTTTGCTCCAAACAGCGGCGAAAGTGAAAAAAGGTGCTTTTGAGGATAGAGTCCGCAGGAAAGCAGAGAGGGCCAAATTGTCTGGGGCATTTGAAGGGGTTCCAGGAGGCAGTGAGGACCAGCACCACTTTTCCCCGCTGCCACCTTTGCTGTGGCAGCAAAATCTGGACGTTTGTCTTTTTTGCTCCAAACAGCGGCGAAAGTGAAAAAAGGTGCTTTTGAGGATGGAGTCCGCAGGAAAGCATAGAGGGCCAAATTGTGTGGTGCATTTGAAGGCGTTCCAGGAGGCAGTGAGGACCAGCACCGCTTTTCCCCGCTGCCACCTTTGCTGTGGCAGCAAAAGCTGGACGTTTGTCTTTTTTGCTCCAAACAGCGCCGAAAGCGAAAAAAGGTGCTTTTGAGGATAGAGTCCTCAGGAAAGCAGAGAGGGCCAAATTGTCTGGGGCATTTGATGGGGTTCCAGGAGGCAGTGAGGACCAGCACCACTTTTCCCCGCTGGCACCTTTGCTGTGGCAGCAAAAGCTGGACGTTTGTCTTTTTACAGCGCCGAAAATGAAAAAAGGTGCTTTTGAGGATAGAGTCCGCAGGAAAGCAGAGAGGGCCAAATTGTCTGGGGCATTTGATGGGGTTCCAGGAGGCAGTGAGGACCAGCACCACTTTTCCCCGCTGGCACCTTTGCTATGGCAGCAAAAGCTGAACGTTTGTCTTTTCAGCTCCAAACAGCGCCGAAAGCGAAAAAAGGTGCTTTTGAGGATAGAGTCCGCAGGAAAGCAGAGAGGGCCAAATTGTCTGGGTCATTTGATGGGGTTCCAGGAGGCAGTGAGGACCAGCACCACTTTTCCCCGCTGGCACCTTTGCTATGGCAGCAAAAGCTGAACGTTTGTCTTTTTTGCTCCGGAGGGTTCTGAAAGTGAAAAAAGGTGCTTTTGAGGATAGAGTCCGCTGGAAAGCAGAGGGGGCCAAATTGTCTGGGGCATTTGATGGGGTTCCAGGAGGCAGTGAGGACCAGCACCACTTTTCCCCGCTGGCACCTTTGCTGTGGCAGCAAAAGCTGGACGTTTGTCTTTTTTGCTCCGGAGGGCGCCGAAAGCGAAAAAAGGTGCTTTTGAGGATAGATTCCTCAGGAAAGCAGAGAGGGCCAAATTGTCTGGGGCATTTGATGGGGTTCCAGGAGGCAGTGAGGACCAGCACCACTTTTCCCCGCTGGCACCTTTGCTGTGGCAGCAAAAGCTGGACGTTTGTCTTTTTTGCTCCAAACAGCGCCGAAAGCGAAAAAAGGTGCTTTTGAGGATAGAGTCCGCAGGAAAGCAGAGAGGGCCAAATTGTCTGGGGCATTTGATGGGGTTCCAGGAGGCAGTGAGGACCAGCACCACTTTTCCCCGCTGGCACCTTTGCTGTGGCAGCAAAAGCTGGACGTTTGTCTTTTCTGCTCCGGAGGGCGCCGAAAATGAAAAAAGGTGCTTTTGAGGATAGAGTCCGCAGGAAAGTAGAGAGGGCCAAATTGTCTGGGGCATTTGATGGGGTTCCAGGAGGCAGTGAGGACCAGCACCACTTTTCCCCGCTGGCACCTTTGCTGTGGCAGCAAAAGCTGGACGTTTGTCTTTTTTGCTCCGGAGGGCGCCGAAAGCGAAAAACGGTGCTTTTGAGGATAGAGTCCTCAGGAAAGCAGAGAGGGCCAAATTGTCTGGGGCATTTGATGGGGTTCCAGGAGGCAGTGAGGACCAGCACCACTTTTCCCCGCTGGCACCTTTGCTGTGGCAGCAAAAGCTGGACGTTTGTCTTTTTTGCTCCGGAGGGCGCCGAAAGCGAAAAAAGGTGCTTTTGAGGATAGATTCCTCAGGAAAGCAGAGAGGGCCAAATTGTGTGGTGAATTTGAAGGCGTTCCAGGAGGCAGTGAGGACCAGCACCACTTTTCCCCGCTGCCACCTTTGCTGTGGCAGCAAAAGCTGGACGTTTGTCTTTTTTGCTCCAAACAGCGCCGAAAGCGAAAAAAGGTGCTTTTGAGGATAGAGTCCTCAGGAAAGCAGAGAGGGCCAAATTGTCTGGGGCATTTGATGGGGTTCCAGGAGGCAGTGAGGACCAGCACCACTTTTCCCTGCTGGCACCTTTGCTATGGCAGCAAAAGCTGAACGTTTGTCTTTTCAGATCCGGAGGGTTCTGAAAGTGAAAAAAGGTGCTTTTGAGGATAGAGTCCGCTGGAAAGCAGAGAGGGCCAAATTGTCTGGGGCATTTGATGGGGTTCCAGGAGGCAGTGAGGACCAGCACCACTTTTCCCCGCTGGCACCTTTGCTGTGGCAGCAAAAGCTGGACGTTTGTCTTTTTTGCTCCAAACAGCGCCGAAAGCGAAAAAAGGTGCTTTTGAGGATAGAGTCCGCTGGAAAGCAGAGAGGGCCAAATTGTCTGGGGCATTTGATGGGGTTCCAGGAGGCAGTGAGGACCAGCACCACTTTTCCCCGCTGGCACCTTTGCTGTGGCAGCAAAAGCTGGACGTTTTTCTTTTTTGCTCCGGAGGGCGCCGAAAGCGAAAAAAGGTGCTTTTGAGGATAGATTCCTCAGGAAAGCAGAGAGGGCCAAATTGTCTGGGGCATTTGATGGGGTTCCAGGAGGCAGTGAGGACCAGCACCACTTTTCCCCGCTGGCACCTTTGCTGTGGCAGCAAAAGCTGGACGTTTGTCTTTTTTGCTCCAAACAGCGGCGAAAGTGAAAAAAGGTGCTTTTGAGGATAGAGTCCGCAGGAAAGCAGAGAGGGCCAAATTGTCTGGGGCATTTGATGGGGTTCCAGGAGGCAGTGAGGACCAGCACCACTTTTCCCCGCTGGCACCTTTGCTGTGGCAGCAAAATCTGGACGTTTGTCTTTTTTGCTCCAAACAGCGGCGAAAGTGAAAAAAGGTGCTTTTGAAGATGGAGTCCGCAGGAAAGCAGAGAGGGCCAAATTGTGTGGTGCATTTGAAGGCGTTCCAGGAGGCAGTGAGGACCAGCACCGCTTTTCCCCGCTGCCACCTTTGCTGTGGCAGCAAAAGCTGGACGTTTGTCTTTTTTGCTCCAAACAGCGCCGAAAGCGAAAAAAGGTGCTTTTGAGGATAGAGTCATCAGGAAAGCAGAGAGGGCCAAATTGTCTGGGGCATTTGATGGGGTTCCAGGAGGCAGTGAGGACCAGCACCACTTTTCCCCGCTGGCACCTTTGCTGTGGCAGCAAAAGCTGGACGTTTGTCTTTTTACAGCGCCGAAAATGAAAAAAGGTGCTTTTGAGGATAGAGTCCGCAGGAAAGCAGAGAGGGCCAAATTGTCTGGGGCATTTGATGGGGTTCCAGGAGGCAGTGAGGACCAGCACCACTTTTCCCCGCTGGCACCTTTGCTATGGCAGCAAAAGCTGAACGTTTTTCTTTTCAGCTCCAAACAGCGCCGAAATCGAAAAAAGGTGCTTTTGAGGATAGAGTCCGCAGGAAAGCAGAGAGGGCCAAATTGTCTGGGGCATTTGATGGGGTTCCAGGAGGCAGTGAGGACCAGCACCACTTTTCCCCGCTGGCACCTTTGCTATGGCAGCAAAAGCTGAACGTTTGTCTTTTTTGCTCCGGAGGGTTCTGAAAGTGAAAAAAGGTGCTTTTGAGGATAGAGTCCGCTGGAAAGCAGAGAGGGCCAAATTGTCTGGGGCATTTGATGGGGTTCCAGGAGGCAGTGAGGACCAGCACCACTTTTCCCCGCTGGCACCTTTGCTGTGGCAGCAAAAGCTGGACGTTTGTCTTTTTTGCTCCGGAGGGCGCCGAAAGCGAAAAAAGGTGCTTTTGAGGATAGATTCCTCAGGAAAGCAGAGAGGGCCAAATTGTCTGGGGCATTTGATGGGGTTCCAGGAGGCAGTGAGGACCAGCACCACTTTTCCCCGCTGGCACCTTTGCTGTGGCAGCAAAAGCTGGACGTTTGTCTTTTTTGCTCCAAACAGCGCCGAAAGCGAAAAAAGGTGCTTTTGAGGATAGAGTCCGCAGGAAAGCAGAGAGGGCCAAATTGTCTGGGGCATTTGATGGGGTTCCAGGAGGCAGTGAGGACCAGCACCACTTTTCCCCGCTGGCACCTTTGCTGTGGCAGCAAAAGCTGGACGTTTGTCTTTTCTGCTCCGGAGGGCGCCGAAAATGAAAAAAGGTGCTTTTGAGGATGGAGTCCGCAGGAAAGTAGAGAGGGCCAAATTGTCTGGGGCATTTGATGGGGTTCCAGGAGGCAGTGAGGACCAGCACCACTTTTCCCCGCTGGCACCTTTGCTGTGGCAGCAAAAGCTGGACGTTTGTCTTTTTTGCTCCAAACAGCGCCGAAAGCGAAAAAAGGTGCTTTTGAGGATAGAGTCCGCAGGAAAGCAGGGAGGGCCAAATTGTCTGGGGCATTTGATGGGGTTCCAGGAGGCAGTGAGGACCAGCACCACTTTTCCCCGCTGGCACCTTTGCTGTGGCAGCAAAAGCTGGACGTTTGTCTTTTTTGCTGCGGAGGGCGCCGAAAGCGAAAAAAGGTGCTTTTGAGGATAGAGTCCTCAGGAAAGCAGAGAGGGCCAAATTGTCTGGGGCATTTGATGGGGTTCCAGGAGGCAGTGAGGACCAGCACCACTTTTCCCCGCTGGCACCTTTGCTGTGGCAGCAAAGGCTGGACGTTTGTCTTTTTTGCTCCAAACAGCGGCGAAAGTGAAAAAAGGTGCTTTTGAGGATAGAGTCCGCAGGAAAGCAGAGAGGGCCAAATTGTCTGGGGCATTTGATGGGGTTCCAGGAGGCAGTGAGGACCAGCACCACTTTTCCCCGCTGGCACCTTTGCTGTGGCAGCAAAAGCTGGACGTTTGTCTTTTTTGCTCCGGAGGGCGCCGAAAGCGAAAAAAGGTGCTTTTGAGGATAGATTCCTCAGGAAAGCAGAGAGGGCCAAATTGTGTGGTGAATTTGAAGGCGTTCCAGGAGGCAGTGAGGACCAGCACCACTTTTCCCCGCTGCCACCTTTGCTGTGGCAGCAAAAGCTGGACGTTTGTCTTTTTTGCTCCAAACAGCGCCGAAAGCGAAAAAAGGTGCTTTTGAGGATAGAGTCCTCAGGAAAGCAGAGAGGGCCAAATTGTCTGGGGCATTTGATGGGGTTCCAGGAGGCAGTGAGGACCAGCACCACTTTTCCCCGCTGGCACCTTTGCTATGGCAGCAAAAGCTGAACGTTTGTCTTTTCAGCTCCGGAGGGTTTTGAAAGTGAAAAAAGGTGCTTTTGAGGATAGAGTCCGCTGGAAAGCAGAGAGGGCCAAATTGTCTGGGGCATTTGATGGGGTTCCAGGAGGCAGTGAGGACCAGCACCACTTTTCCCCGCTGGCACATTTGCTGTGGCAGCAAAAGCTGGACGTTTGTCTTTTTTGCTCCGGAGGGCGCCGAAAGCGAAAAAAGGTGCTTTTGAGGATAGATTCCTCAGGAAAGCAGAGAGGGCCAAATTGTCTGGGGCATTTGATGGGGTTCCAGGAGGCAGTGAGGACCAGCACCACTTTTCCCCGCTGCCACCTTTGCTGTGGCAGCAAAAGCTGGACGTTTGTCTTTTTTGCTCCAAACAGCGGCGAAAGTGAAAAAAGGTGCTTTTGAGGATAGAGTCCGCAGGAAAGCAGAGAGGGCCAAATTGTCTGGGGCATTTGATGGGGTTCCAGGAGGCAGTGAGGACCAGCACCACTTTTCCCTGCTGGCACCTTTGCTGTGGCAGCAAAAGCTGGACGTTTGTCTTTTCTGCTCCGGAGGGCGCCGAAAATGAAAAAAGGTGCTTTTGAGGATGGAGTCCGCAGGAAAGCAGAGAGGGCCAAATTGTGTGGGGCATTTGATGGGGTTCCAGGAGGCAGTGAGGACCAGCACCACTTTTCCCCGCTGGCACCTTTGCTGTGGCAGCAAAGGCTGGACGTTTGTCTTTTTTGCTCCAAACAGCGCCGAAAGTGAAAAAAGGTGCTTTTGAGGATAGAGTCCTCAGGAAAGCAGAGAGGGCCAAATTGTCTGGGGCATTTGATGGGGTTCCAGGAGGCAGTGAGGACCAGCACCACTTTTCCCCGCTGCCACCTTTGCTGTGGCAGCAAAAGCTGGACGTTTGTCTTTTTTGCTCCAAACAGCGGCGAAAGTGAAAAAAGGTGCTTTTGAGGATAGAGTCCGCAGGAAAGCAGAGAGGGCCAAATTGTCTGGGGCATTTGATGGGGTTCCAGGAGGCAGTGAGGACCAGCACCACTTTTCCCCGCTGGCACCTTTGCTGTGGCAGCAAAACCTGGACGTTTGTCTTTTCTACTCCGGAGGGCGCCGAAAGTGAAAAAAGGTGCTTTTGAGGATAGAGTCCGCTGGAAAGCAGAGAGGGCCAAATTGTCTGGGGCATTTGATGGGGTTCCAGGAGGCAGTGAGGACCAGCACCACTTTTCCCCGCTGGCACCTTTGCTGTGGCAGCAAAAGCTGGACGTTTGTCTTTTTTGCTCCGGAGTGCGCCGAAAGCAAAAAAAGGTGCTTTTGAGGATAGAGTCCGCAGGAAAGCAGAGAGGGCCAAATTGTCTGGGGCATTTGATGGGGTTCCAGGAGGCAGTGAGGACCAGCACCACTTTTCCCCGCTGGCACCTTTGCTGTGGCAGCAAAAGCTGGACGTTTGTCTTTTTTGCTCCAAACAGCGCCGAAAGCGAAAAAAGGTGCTTTTGAGGATAGAGTCCGCTGGAAAGCAGAGAGGGCCAAATTGTCTGGGGCATTTGATGGGGTTCCAGGAGGCAGTGAGGACCAGCACCACTTTTCCCCGCTGGCACCTTTGCTGTGGCAGCAAAAACTGGACGTTTGTCTTTTTTGCTCCGGAGGGCGCCGAAAGCGAAAAAAGGTGCTTTTGAGGATAGATTCCTCAGGAAAGCAGAGAGGGCCAAATTGTCTGGGGCATTTGATGGGGTTCCAGGAGGCAGTGAGGACCAGCACCGCTTTTCCCCGCTGGCACCTTTGCTGTGGCAGCAAAAGCTGGACGTTTGTCTTTTTTGCTCCAAACAGCGGCGAAAGTGAAAAAAGGTGCTTTTGAGGATAGAGTCCGCAGGAAAGCAGAGAGGGCCAAATTGTGTGGTGCATTTGAAGGGGTTCCAGGAGGCAGTGAGGACCAGCACCACTTTTCCCCGCTGCCACCTTTGCTGTGGCAGCAAAAGCTGGACGTTTGTCTTTTTTGCTCCAAACTGCGGCGAAAGTGAAAAAAGGTGCTTTTGAGGATGGAGTCCGCAGGAAAGCATAGAGGGCCAAATTGTGTGGTGCATTTGAAGGCGTTCCAGGAGGCAGTGAGGACCAGCACCGCTTTTCCCCGCTGCCACCTTTGCTGTGGCAGCAAAATCTGGACGTTTGTCTTTTTTGCTCCAAACAGCGCCGAAAGCGAAAAAAGGTGCTTTTGAGGATAGAGTCCTCAGGAAAGCAGAGAGGGCCAAATTGTCTGGGGCATTTGATGGGGTTCCAGGAGGCAGTGAGGACCAGCACCACTTTTCCCCGCTGGCACCTTTGCTGTGGCAGCAAAAGCTGGACGTTTGTCTTTTTTGCTGCGGAGGGCGCCGAAAGCGAAAAAAGGTGGTTTTGAGGATAGAGTCCTCAGGAAAGTAGAGAGGGCCAAATTGTCTGGGGCATTTGATGGGGTTCCAGGAGGCAGTGAGGACCAGCACCACTTTTCCCCGCTGCCACCTTTGCTGTGGCAGCAAAAGCTGGACGTTTGTCTTTTTTGCTCCAAACAGCGCCGAAAGCGAAAAAAGGTGCTTTTGAGGATAGAGTCCTCAGGAAAGCAGAGAGGGCCAAATTGTCTGGGGCATTTGATGGGGTTCCAGGAGGCAGTGAGGACCAGCACCACTTTTCCCCGCTGGCACCTTTGCTGTGGCAGCAAAAGCTGGACGTTTGTCTTTTTTGCTCCGGAGGGCGCCGAAAGCGAAAAAAGGTGCTTTTGAGGATAGATTCCTCAGGAAAGCAGAGAGGGCCAAATTGTCTGGGGCATTTGATGGGGTTCCAGGAGGCAGTGAGGACCAGCACCACTTTTCCCCGCTGGCACCTTTGCTGTGGCAGCAAAAGCTGGACGTTTGTCTTTTTTGCTCCAAACAGCGGCGAAAGTGAAAAAAGGTGCTTTTGAGGATAGAGTCCGCAGGAAAGCAGAGAGGGCCAAATTGTGTGGTGCATTTGAAGGGGTTCCAGGAGGCAGTGAGGACCAGCACCACTTTTCCCCGCTGCCACCTTTGCTGTGGCAGCAAAAGCTGGACGTTTGTCTTTTTTGCTCCAAACTGCGGCGAAAGTGAAAAAAGGTGCTTTTGAGGATGGAGTCCGCAGGAAAGCATAGAGGGCCAAATTGTGTGGTGCATTTGAAGGCGTTCCAGGAGGCAGTGAGGACCAGCACCGCTTTTCCCCGCTGCCACCTTTGCTGTGGCAGCAAAAGCTGGACGTTTGTCTTTTTTGCTCCAAACAGCGCCGAAAGCGAAAAAAGGTGCTTTTGAGGATAGAGTCCTCAGGAAAGCAGAGAGGGCCAAATTGTCTGGGGAATTTGATGGGGTTCCAGGAGGCAGTGAGGACCAGCACCACTTTTCCCCGCTGGCACCTTTGCTGTGGCAGCAAAAGCTGGACGTTTGTCTTTTTACAGCGCCGAAAATGAAAAAAGGTGCTTTTGAGGATAGAGTCCGCAGGAAAGCAGAGAGGGCCAAATTGTCTGGGGCATTTGATGGGGTTCCAGGAGGCAGTGAGGACCAGCACCACTTTTCCCCGCTGGCACCTTTGCTATGGCAGCAAAAGCTGAACGTTTTTCTTTTCAGCTCCAAACAGCGCCGAAATCGAAAAAAGGTGCTTTTGAGGATAGAGTCCGCAGGAAAGCAGAGAGGGCCAAATTGTCTGGGGCATTTGATGGGGTTCCAGGAGGCAGTGAGGACCAGCACCACTTTTCCCCGCTGGCACCTTTGCTATGGCAGCAAAAGCTGAACGTTTGTCTTTTTTGCTCCGGAGGGTTCTGAAAGTGAAAAAAGGTGCTTTTGAGGATAGAGTCCGCTGGAAAGCAGAGAGGGCCAAATTGTCTGGGGCATTTGATGGGGTTCCAGGAGGCAGTGAGGACCAGCACCACTTTTCCCCGCTGGCACCTTTGCTGTGGCAGCAAAAGCTGGACGTTTGTCTTTTTTGCTCCGGAGGGCGCCGAAAGCGAAAAAAGGTGCTTTTGAGGATAGATTCCTCAGGAAAGCAGAGAGGGCCAAATTGTCTGGGGCATTTGATGGGGTTCCAGGAGGCAGTGAGGACCAGCACCACTTTTCCCCGCTGGCACCTTTGCTGTGGCAGCAAAAGCTGGACGTTTGTCTTTTTTGCTCCAAACAGCGCCGAAAGCGAAAAAAGGTGCTTTTGAGGATAGAGTCCGCAGGAAAGCAGAGAGGGCCAAATTGTCTGGGGCATTTGATGGGGTTCCAGGAGGCAGTGAGGACCAGCACCACTTTTCCCCGCTGGCACCTTTGCTGTGGCAGCAAAAGCTGGACGTTTGTCTTTTCTGCTCCGGAGGGCGCCGAAAATGAAAAAAGGTGCTTTTGAGGATGGAGTCCGCAGGAAAGTAGAGAGGGCCAAATTGTCTGGGGCATTTGATGGGGTTCCAGGAGGCAGTGAGGACCAGCACCACTTTTCCCCGCTGGCACCTTTGCTGTGGCAGCAAAAGCTGGACGTTTGTCTTTTTTGCTCCAAACAGCGCCGAAAGCGAAAAAAGGTGCTTTTGAGGATAGAGTCCGCAGGAAAGCAGGGAGGGCCAAATTGTCTGGGGCATTTGATGGGGTTCCAGGAGGCAGTGAGGACCAGCACCACTTTTCCCCGCTGGCACCTTTGCTGTGGCAGCAAAAGCTGGACGTTTGTCTTTTTTGCTGCGGAGGGCGCCGAAAGCGAAAAAAAGTGCTTTTGAGGATAGAGTCCTCAGGAAAGCAGAGAGGGCCAAATTGTCTGGGGCATTTGATGGGGTTCCAGGAGGCAGTGAGGACCAGCACCACTTTTCCCCGCTGGCACCTTTGCTGTGGCAGCAAAGGCTGGACGTTTGTCTTTTTTGCTCCAAACAGCGGCGAAAGTGAAAAAAGGTGCTTTTGAGGATAGAGTCCGCAGGAAAGCAGAGAGGGCCAAATTGTCTGGGGCATTTGATGGGGTTCCAGGAGGCAGTGAGGACCAGCACCACTTTTCCCCGCTGGCACCTTTGCTGTGGCAGCAAAAGCTGGACGTTTGTCTTTTTTGCTCCGGAGGGCGCCGAAAGCGAAAAAAGGTGCTTTTGAGGATAGATTCCTCAGGAAAGCAGAGAGGGCCAAATTGTGTGGTGAATTTGAAGGCGTTCCAGGAGGCAGTGAGGACCAGCACCACTTTTCCCCGCTGCCACCTTTGCTGTGGCAGCAAAAGCTGGACGTTTGTCTTTTTTGCTCCAAACAGCGCCGAAAGCGAAAAAAGGTGCTTTTGAGGATAGAGTCCTCAGGAAAGCAGAGAGGGCCAAATTGTCTGGGGCATTTGATGGGGTTCCAGGAGGCAGTGAGGACCAGCACCACTTTTCCCCGCTGGCACCTTTGCTATGGCAGCAAAAGCTGAACGTTTGTCTTTTCAGCTCCGGAGGGTTTTGAAAGTGAAAAAAGGTGCTTTTGAGGATAGAGTCCGCTGGAAAGCAGAGAGGGCCAAATTGTCTGGGGCATTTGATGGGGTTCCAGGAGGCAGTGAGGACCAGCACCACTTTTCCCCGCTGGCACATTTGCTGTGGCAGCAAAAGCTGGACGTTTGTCTTTTTTGCTCCGGAGGGCGCCGAAAGCGAAAAAAGGTGCTTTTGAGGATAGATTCCTCAGGAAAGCAGAGAGGGCCAAATTGTCTGGGGCATTTGATGGGGTTCCAGGAGGCAGTGAGGACCAGCACCACTTTTCCCCGCTGCCACCTTTGCTGTGGCAGCAAAAGCTGGACGTTTGTCTTTTTTGCTCCAAACAGCGGCGAAAGTGAAAAAAGGTGCTTTTGAGGATAGAGTCCGCAGGAAAGCAGAGAGGGCCAAATTGTCTGGGGCATTTGATGGGGTTCCAGGAGGCAGTGAGGACCAGCACCACTTTTCCCTGCTGGCACCTTTGCTGTGGCAGCAAAAGCTGGACGTTTGTCTTTTCTGCTCCGGAGGGCGCCGAAAATGAAAAAAGGTGCTTTTGAGGATGGAGTCCGCAGGAAAGCAGAGAGGGCCAAATTGTGTGGGGCATTTGATGGGGTTCCAGGAGGCAGTGAGGACCAGCACCACTTTTCCCCGCTGGCACCTTTGCTGTGGCAGCAAAGGCTGGACGTTTGTCTTTTTTGCTCCAAACAGCGCCGAAAGTGAAAAAAGGTGCTTTTGAGGATAGAGTCCTCAGGAAAGCAGAGAGGGCCAAATTGTCTGGGGCATTTGATGGGGTTCCAGGAGGCAGTGAGGACCAGCACCACTTTTCCCCGCTGCCACCTTTGCTGTGGCAGCAAAAGCTGGACGTTTGTCTTTTTTGCTCCAAACAGCGGCGAAAGTGAAAAAAGGTGCTTTTGAGGATAGAGTCCGCAGGAAAGCAGAGAGGGCCAAATTGTCTGGGGCATTTGATGGGGTTCCAGGAGGCAGTGAGGACCAGCACCACTTTTCCCCGCTGGCACCTTTGCTGTGGCAGCAAAACCTGGACGTTTGTCTTTTCTACTCCGGAGGGCGCCGAAAGTGAAAAAAGGTGCTTTTGAGGATAGAGTCCGCTGGAAAGCAGAGAGGGCCAAATTGTCTGGGGCATTTGATGGGGTTCCAGGAGGCAGTGAGGACCAGCACCACTTTTCCCCGCTGGCACCTTTGCTGTGGCAGCAAAAGCTGGACGTTTGTCTTTTTTGCTCCGGAGTGCGCCGAAAGCAAAAAAAGGTGCTTTTGAGGATAGAGTCCGCAGGAAAGCAGAGAGGGCCAAATTGTCTGGGGCATTTGATGGGGTTCCAGGAGGCAGTGAGGACCAGCACCACTTTTCCCCGCTGGCACCTTTGCTGTGGCAGCAAAAGCTGGACGTTTGTCTTTTTTGCTCCAAACAGCGCCGAAAGCGAAAAAAGGTGCTTTTGAGGATAGAGTCCGCTGGAAAGCAGAGAGGGCCAAATTGTCTGGGGCATTTGATGGGGTTCCAGGAGGCAGTGAGGACCAGCACCACTTTTCCCCGCTGGCACCTTTGCTGTGGCAGCAAAAACTGGACGTTTGTCTTTTTTGCTCCGGAGGGCGCCGAAAGCGAAAAAAGGTGCTTTTGAGGATAGATTCCTCAGGAAAGCAGAGAGGGCCAAATTGTCTGGGGCATTTGATGGGGTTCCAGGAGGCAGTGAGGACCAGCACCGCTTTTCCCCGCTGGCACCTTTGCTGTGGCAGCAAAAGCTGGACGTTTGTCTTTTTTGCTCCAAACAGCGGCGAAAGTGAAAAAAGGTGCTTTTGAGGATAGAGTCCGCAGGAAAGCAGAGAGGGCCAAATTGTGTGGTGCATTTGAAGGGGTTCCAGGAGGCAGTGAGGACCAGCACCACTTTTCCCCGCTGCCACCTTTGCTGTGGCAGCAAAATCTGGACGTTTGTCTTTTTTGCTCCAAACTGCGGCGAAAGTGAAAAAAGGTGCTTTTGAGGATGGAGTCCGCAGGAAAGCATAGAGGGCCAAATTGTGTGGTGCATTTGAAGGCGTTCCAGGAGGCAGTGAGGACCAGCACCGCTTTTCCCCGCTGCCACCTTTGCTGTGGCAGCAAAATCTGGACGTTTGTCTTTTTTGCTCCAAACAGCGACGAAAGCGAAAAAAGGTGCTTTTGAGGATAGAGTCCTCAGGAAAGCAGAGAGGGCCAAATTGTCTGGGGCATTTGATGGGGTTCCAGGAGGCAGTGAGGACCAGCACCACTTTTCCCCGCTGGCACCTTTGCTGTGGCAGCAAAAGCTGGACGTTTGTCTTTTTTGCTGCGGAGGGCGCCGAAAGCGAAAAAAGGTGGTTTTGAGGATAGAGTCCTCAGGAAAGTAGAGAGGGCCAAATTGTCTGGGGCATTTGATGGGGTTCCAGGAGGCAGTGAGGACCAGCACCACTTTTCCCCGCTGCCACCTTTGCTGTGGCAGCAAAAGCTGGACGTTTGTCTTTTTTGCTCCAAACAGCGCCGAAAGCGAAAAAAGGTGCTTTTGAGGATAGAGTCCTCAGGAAAGCAGAGAGGGCCAAATTGTCTGGGGCATTTGATGGGGTTCCAGGAGGCAGTGAGGACCAGCACCACTTTTCCCCGCTGGCACCTTTGCTGTGGCAGCAAAAGCTGGACGTTTGTCTTTTTTGCTCCGGAGGGCGCCGAAAGCGAAAAAAGGTGCTTTTGAGGATAGATTCCTCAGGAAAGCAGAGAGGGCCAAATTGTCTGGGGCATTTGATGGGGTTCCAGGAGGCAGTGAGGACCAGCACCACTTTTCCCCGCTGGCACCTTTGCTGTGGCAGCAAAAGCTGGACGTTTGTCTTTTTTGCTCCAAACAGCGGCGAAAGTGAAAAAAGGTGCTTTTGAGGATAGAGTCCGCAGGAAAGCAGAGAGGGCCAAATTGTGTGGTGCATTTGAAGGGGTTCCAGGAGGCAGTGAGGACCAGCACCACTTTTCCCCGCTGCCACCTTTGCTGTGGCAGCAAAATCTGGACGTTTGTCTTTTTTGCTCCAAACTGCGGCGAAAGTGAAAAAAGGTGCTTTTGAGGATGGAGTCCGCAGGAAAGCATAGAGGGCCAAATTGTGTGGTGCATTTGAAGGCGTTCCAGGAGGCAGTGAGGACCAGCACCGCTTTTCCCCGCTGCCACCTTTGCTGTGGCAGCAAAAGCTGGACGTTTGTCTTTTTTGCTCCAAACAGCGCCGAAAGCGAAAAAAGGTGCTTTTGAGGATAGAGTCCTCAGGAAAGCAGAGAGGGCCAAATTGTCTGGGGCATTTGATGGGGTTCCAGGAGGCAGTGAGGACCAGCACCACTTTTCCCCGCTGGCACCTTTGCTGTGGCAGCAAAAGCTGGACGTTTGTCTTTTTTGCTCCAAACAGAGCCGAAAGCAAAAAAAGGTGCTTTTGAGGATAGAGTCCGCAGGAAAGCAGAGAGGGCCAAATTGTCTGGGGCATTTGATGGGGTTCCAGGAGGCAGTGAGGACCAGCACCACTTTTCCCCGCTGGCACCTTTGCTATGGCAGCAAAAGCTGAACGTTTGTCTTTTTTGCTCCGGAGGGTTCTGAAAGTGAAAAAAGGTGCTTTTGAGGATAGAGTCCGCTGGAAAGCAGAGAGGGCCAAATTGTCTGGGGCATTTGATGGGGTTCCAGGAGGCAGTGAGGACCAGCACCACTTTTCCCCGCTGGCACCTTTGCTGTGGCAGCAAAAGCTGGACGTTTGTCTTTTTTGCTCCGGAGGGCGCCGAAAGCGAAAAAAGGTGCTTTTTAGGATAGAGTCCTCAGGAAAGCAGAGAGGGCCAAATTGTCTGGGGCATTTGATGGGGTTCCAGGAGGCAGTGAGGACCAGCACCACTTTTCCCCGCTGGCACCTTTGCTGTGGCAGCAAAGGCTGGACGTTTGTCTTTTTTGCTCCAAACAGCGGCGAAAGTGAAAAAAGGTGCTTTTGAGGATAGAGTCCGCAGGAAAGCAGAGAGGGCCAAATTGTGTGGTGCATTTGATGGGGTTCCAGGAGGCAGTGAGGACCAGCACCACTTTTCCCTGCTGGCACCTTTGCTGTGGCAGCAAAAGCTGGACGTTTGTCTTTTCTGCTCCGGAGGGCGCCGAAAATGAAAAAAGGTGCTTTTGAGGATGGAGTCCGCAGGAAAGTAGAGAGGGCCAAATTGTCTGGGGCATTTGATGGGGTTCCAGGAGGCAGTGAGGACCAGCACCACTTTTCCCCGCTGGCACCTTTGCTATGGCAGCAAAAGCTGAACGTTTGTCTTTTCAGCTCCGGAGGGTTCTGAAAGTGAAAAAAGGTGCTTTTGAGGATAGAGTCCGCTGGAAAGCAGAGAGGGCCAAATTGTCTGGGGCATTTGATGGGGTTCCAGGAGGCAGTGAGGACCAGCACCACTTTTCCCCGCTGGCACCTTTGCTGTGGCAGCAAAAGCTGGACGTTTGTCTTTTTTGCTCCGGAGGGCGCCGAAAGCGAAAAAAGGTGCTTTTGAGGATAGATTCCTCAGGAAAGCAGAGAGGGCCAAATTGTCTGGGGCATTTGATGGGGTTCCAGGAGGCAGTGAGGACCAGCACCACTTTTCCCCGCTGCCACCTTTGCTGTGGCAGCAAAAGCTGGACGTTTGTCTTTTTTGCTCCAAACAGCGCCGAAAGTGAAAAAAGGTGCTTTTGAGGATAGAGTCCGCAGGAAAGCAGAGAGGGCCAAATTGTCTGGGGCATTTGATGGGGTTCCAGGAGGCAGTGAGGACCAGCACCACTTTTCCCTGCTGGCACCTTTGCTGTGGCAGCAAAAGCTGGACGTTTGTCTTTTCTGCTCCGGAGGGCGCCGAAAATGAAAAAAGGTGCTTTTGAGGATGGAGTCCGCAGGAAAGCAGAGAGGGCCAAATTGTCTGGGGCATTTGATGGGGTTCCAGGAGGCAGTGAGGACCAGCACCACTTTTCCCCGCTGGCACCTTTGCTGTGGCAGCAAAAGCTGGACGTTTGTCTTTTTTGCTCCAAACAGCGCCGAAAGCGAAAAAAGGTGCTTTTGAGGATAGAGTCCGCAGGAAAGCAGAGAGGGCCAAATTGTCTGGGGCATTTGATGGGGTTCCAGGAGGCAGTGAGGACCAGCACCACTTTTCCCCGCTGGCACCTTTGCTGTGGCAGCAAAAGCTGGACGTTTGTCTTTTTTGCTCCGGAGGGCGCCGAAAGCGAAAAAAGGTGCTTTTGAGGATAGAGTCCTCAGGAAAGCAGAGAGGGCCAAATTGTCTGGGGCATTTGATGGGGTTCCAGGAGGCAGTGAGGACCAGCACCACTTTTCCCCGCTGGCACCTTTGCTGTGGCAGCAAAGGCTGGACGTTTGTCTTTTTTGCTCCAAACAGCGCCGAAAGTGAAAAAAGGTGCTTTTGAGGATAGAGTCCTCAGGAAAGCAGAGAGGGCCAAATTGTCTGGGGCATTTGATGGGGTTCCAGGAGGCAGTGAGGACCAGCACCACTTTTCCCCGCTGCCACCTTTGCTGTGGCAGCAAAATCTGGACGTTTGTCTTTTTTGCTCCAAACAGCGGCGAAAGTGAAAAAAGGTGCTTTTGAGGATAGAGTCCGCAGGAAAGCAGAGAGGGCCAAATTGTCTGGGGCATTTGATGGGGTTCCAGGAGGCAGTGAGGACCAGCACCACTTTTCCCCGCTGGCACCTTTGCTGTGGCAGCAAAACCTGGACGTTTGTCTTTTCTACTCCGGAGGGCGCCGAAAGTGAAAAAAGGTGCTTTTGAGGATAGAGTCCGCTGGAAAGCAGAGAGGGCCAAATTGTCTGGGGCATTTGATGGGGTTCCAGGAGGCAGTGAGGACCAGCACCACTTTTCCCCGCTGGCACCTTTGCTGTGGCAGCAAAAGCTGGACGTTTGTCTTTTTTGCTCCGGAGTGCGCCGAAAGCAAAAAAAGGTGCTTTTGAGGATAGAGTCCGCAGGAAAGCAGAGAGGGCCAAATTGTCTGGGGCATTTGATGGGGTTCCAGGAGGCAGTGAGGACCAGCACCACTTTTCCCCGCTGGCACCTTTGCTGTGGCAGCAAAAGCTGGACGTTTGTCTTTTTTGCTCCAAACAGCGCCGAAAGCGAAAAAAGGTGCTTTTGAGGATGGAGTCCGCAGGAAAGCAGAGAGGGCCAAATTGTCTGGGGCATTTGATGGGGTTCCAGGAGGCAGTGAGGACCAGCACCACTTTTCCCCGCTGGCACCTTTGCTGTGGCAGCAAAAGCTGGACGTTTGTCTTTTTTGCTCCGGAGGGCGCCGAAAGCGAAAAAAGGTGCTTTTGAGGATAGATTCCTCAGGAAAGCAGAGAGGGCCAAATTGTCTGGGGCATTTGATGGGGTTCCAGGAGGCAGTGAGGACCAGCACCACTTTTCCCCGCTGGCACCTTTGCTGTGGCAGCAAAAGCTGGACGTTTGTCTTTTTTGCTCCAAACAGCGGCGAAAGTGAAAAAAGGTGCTTTTGAGGATAGAGTCCGCAGGAAAGCAGAGAGGGCCAAATTGTGTGGTGCATTTGAAGGCGTTCCAGGAGGCAGTGAGGACCAGCACCGCTTTTCCCCGCTGCCACCTTTGCTGTGGCAGCAAAAGCTGGACGTTTGTCTTTTTTGCTCCAAACAGCGCCGAAAGCGAAAAAAGGTGCTTTTGAGGATGGAGTCCTCAGGAAAGCAGAGAGGGCCAAATTGTCTGGGGCATTTGATGGGGTTCCAGGAGGCAGTGAGGACCAGCACCACTTTTCCCCGCTGGCACCTTTGCTGTGGCAGCAAAAGCTGGACGTTTGTCTTTTTTGCTCCAAACAGCGCCGAAAATGAAAAAAGGTGCTTTTGAGGATGGAGTCCGCAGGAAAGTAGAGAGAGCCAAATTGTCTGGGGCATTTGATGGGGTTCCAGGAGGCAGTGAGGACCAGCACCACTTTTCCCCGCTGGCACCTTTGCTGTGGCAGCAAAAGCTGGACGTTTGTCTTTTTTGCTCCAAACAGAGCCGAAAGCGAAAAAAGGTGCTTTTGAGGATAGAGTCCGCAGGAAAGCAGAGAGGGCCAAATTGTCTGGGGCATTTGATGGGGTTCCAGGAGGCAGTGAGGACCAGCACCACTTTTCCCCGCTGGCACCTTTGCTATGGCAGCAAAAGCTGAACGTTTGTCTTTTTTGCTCCGGAGGGTTCTGAAAGTGAAAAAAGGTGCTTTTGAGGATAGAGTCCGCTGGAAAGCAGAGAGGGCCAAATTGTCTGGGGCATTTGATGGGGTTCCAGGAGGCAGTGAGGACCAGCACCACTTTTCCCCGCTGGCACCTTTGCTGTGGCAGCAAAAGCTGGACGTTTGTCTTTTCTGCTCCGGAGGGCGCCGAAAATGAAAAAAGGTGCTTTTGAGGATGGAGTCCGCAGGAAAGTAGAGAGGGCCAAATTGTCTGGGGCATTTGATGGGGTTCCAGGAGGCAGTGAGGACCAGCACCACTTTTCCCCGCTGGCACCTTTGCTGTGGCAGCAAAAGCTGGACGTTTGTCTTTTTTGCTCCAAACAGCGCCGAAAATGAAAAAAGGTGCTTTTGAGGATGGAGTCCGCAGGAAAGTAGAGAGGGCCAAATTGCCTGGGGCATTTGATGGGGTTCCAGGAGGCAGTGAGGACCAGCACCACTTTTCCCCGCTGGCACCTCTTCTGTGGCAGCAAAAGCTGGACGTTTGTCTTTTTTGCTCCAAACATCGGCGAAAGTGAAAAAAGGTGCTTTTGAGGATAGAGTCCGCAGGAAAGCAGAGAGGGCCAAATTGTCTGGGGCATTTGATGGGGTTCCAGGAGGCAGTGAGGACCAGCACCACTTTTCCCCGCTGGCACCTTTGCTATGGCAGCAAAAGCTGAACGTTTGTCTTTTTTGCTCCGGAGGGTTCTGAAAGTGAAAAAAGGTGCTTTTGAGGATAGAGTCCGCTGGAAAGCAGAGAGGGCCAAATTGTCTGGGGCATTTGATGGGGTTCCAGGAGGCAGTGAGGACCAGCACCACTTTTCCCCGCTGGCACCTTTGCTGTGGCAGCAAAAGCTGGACGTTTGTCTTTTTTGCTCCGGAGGGCGCCGAAAGCGAAAAAAGGTGCTTTTGAGGATAGAGTCCTCAGGAAAGCAGAGAGGGCCAAATTGTCTGGGGCATTTGATGGGGTTCCAGGAGGCAGTGAGGACCAGCACCACTTTTCCCCGCTGGCACCTTTGCTGTGGCAGCAAAGGCTGGACGTTTGTCTTTTTTGCTCCAAACAGCGCCGAAAGTGAAAAAAGGTGCTTTTGAGGATAGAGTCCTCAGGAAAGCAGAGAGGGCCAAATTGTCTGGGGCATTTGATGGGGTTCCAGGAGGCAGTGAGGACCAGCACCACTTTTCCCCGCTGCCACCTTTGCTGTGGCAGCAAAATCTGGACGTTTGTCTTTTTTGCTCCAAACAGCGGCGAAAGTGAAAAAAGGTGCTTTTGAGGATAGAGTCCGCAGGAAAGCAGAGAGGGCCAAATTGTCTGGGGCATTTGATGGGGTTCCAGGAGGCAGTGAGGACCAGCACCACTTTTCCCCGCTGGCACCTTTGCTGTGGCAGCAAAACCTGGACGTTTGTCTTTTCTACTCCGGAGGGCGCCGAAAGTGAAAAAAGGTGCTTTTGAGGATAGAGTCCGCTGGAAAGCAGAGAGGGCCAAATTGTCTGGGGCATTTGATGGGGTTCCAGGAGGCAGTGAGGACCAGCACCACTTTTCCCCGCTGGCACCTTTGCTGTGGCAGCAAAAGCTGGACGTTTGTCTTTTTTGCTCCGGAGTGCGCCGAAAGCAAAAAAAGGTGCTTTTGAGGATAGAGTCCGCAGGAAAGCAGAGAGGGCCAAATTGTCTGGGGCATTTGATGGGGTTCCAGGAGGCAGTGAGGACCAGCACCACTTTTCCCCGCTGGCACCTTTGCTGTGGCAGCAAAAGCTGGACGTTTGTCTTTTTTGCTCCAAACAGCGCCGAAAGCGAAAAAAGGTGCTTTTGAGGATGGAGTCCGCAGGAAAGCAGAGAGGGCCAAATTGTCTGGGGCATTTGATGGGGTTCCAGGAGGCAGTGAGGACCAGCACCACTTTTCCCCGCTGGCACCTTTGCTGTGGCAGCAAAAGCTGGACGTTTGTCTTTTTTGCTCCGGAGGGCGCCGAAAGCGAAAAAAGGTGCTTTTGAGGATAGATTCCTCAGGAAAGCAGAGAGGGCCAAATTGTCTGGGGCATTTGATGGGGTTCCAGGAGGCAGTGAGGACCAGCACCACTTTTCCCCGCTGGCACCTTTGCTGTGGCAGCAAAAGCTGGACGTTTGTCTTTTTTGCTCCAAACAGCGGCGAAAGTGAAAAAAGGTGCTTTTGAGGATAGAGTCCGCAGGAAAGCAGAGAGGGCCAAATTGTGTGGTGCATTTGAAGGCGTTCCAGGAGGCAGTGAGGACCAGCACCGCTTTTCCCCGCTGCCACCTTTGCTGTGGCAGCAAAAGCTGGACGTTTGTCTTTTTTGCTCCAAACAGCGCCGAAAGCGAAAAAAGGTGCTTTTGAGGATGGAGTCCTCAGGAAAGCAGAGAGGGCCAAATTGTCTGGGGCATTTGATGGGGTTCCAGGAGGCAGTGAGGACCAGCACCACTTTTCCCCGCTGGCACCTTTGCTGTGGCAGCAAAAGCTGGACGTTTGTCTTTTTTGCTCCAAACAGCGCCGAAAATGAAAAAAGGTGCTTTTGAGGATGGAGTCCGCAGGAAAGTAGAGAGAGCCAAATTGTCTGGGGCATTTGATGGGGTTCCAGGAGGCAGTGAGGACCAGCACCACTTTTCCCCGCTGGCACCTTTGCTGTGGCAGCAAAAGCTGGACGTTTGTCTTTTTTGCTCCAAACAGAGCCGAAAGCGAAAAAAGGTGCTTTTGAGGATAGAGTCCGCAGGAAAGCAGAGAGGGCCAAATTGTCTGGGGCATTTGATGGGGTTCCAGGAGGCAGTGAGGACCAGCACCACTTTTCCCCGCTGGCACCTTTGCTATGGCAGCAAAAGCTGAACGTTTGTCTTTTTTGCTCCGGAGGGTTCTGAAAGTGAAAAAAGGTGCTTTTGAGGATAGAGTCCGCTGGAAAGCAGAGAGGGCCAAATTGTCTGGGGCATTTGATGGGGTTCCAGGAGGCAGTGAGGACCAGCACCACTTTTCCCCGCTGGCACCTTTGCTGTGGCAGCAAAAGCTGGACGTTTGTCTTTTCTGCTCCGGAGGGCGCCGAAAATGAAAAAAGGTGCTTTTGAGGATGGAGTCCGCAGGAAAGTAGAGAGGGCCAAATTGTCTGGGGCATTTGATGGGGTTCCAGGAGGCAGTGAGGACCAGCACCACTTTTCCCCGCTGGCACCTTTGCTGTGGCAGCAAAAGCTGGACGTTTGTCTTTTTTGCTCCAAACATCGGCGAAAGTGAAAAAAGGTGCTTTTGAGGATAGAGTCCGCAGGAAAGCAGAGAGGGCCAAATTGTCTGGGGCATTTGATGGGGTTCCAGGAGGCAGTGAGGACCAGCACCACTTTTCCCCGCTGGCACCTTTGCTATGGCAGCAAAAGCTGAACGTTTGTCTTTTTTGCTCCGGAGGGTTCTGAAAGTGAAAAAAGGTGCTTTTGAGGATAGAGTCCGCTGGAAAGCAGAGAGGGCCAAATTGTCTGGGGCATTTGATGGGGTTCCAGGAGGCAGTGAGGACCAGCACCACTTTTCCCCGCTGGCACCTTTGCTGTGGCAGCAAAAGCTGGACGTTTGTCTTTTTTGCTCCGGAGGGCGCCGAAAGCGAAAAAAGGTGCTTTTGAGGATAGATTCCTCAGGAAAGCAGAGAGGGCCAAATTGTCTGGGGCATTTGATGGGGTTCCAGGAGGCAGTGAGGACCAGCACCACTTTTCCCCGCTGGCACCTTTGCTGTGGCAGCAAAGGCTGGACGTTTGTCTTTTTTGCTCCAAACAGCGGCGAAAGTGAAAAAAGGTGCTTTTGAGGATAGAGTCCGCAGGAAAGCAGAGAGGGCCAAATTGTCTGGGGCATTTGATGGGGTTCCAGGAGGCAGTGAGGACCAGCACCACTTTTCCCTGCTGGCACCTTTGCTGTGGCAGCAAAAGCTGGACGTTTGTCTTTTCTGCTCCGGAGGGCGCCGAAAATGAAAAAAGTTGCTTTTGAGGATGGAGTCCGCAGGAAAGTAGAGAGGGCCAAATTGTCTGGGGCATTTGATGGGGTTCCAGGAGGCAGTGAGGACCAGCACCACTTTTCCCCGCTGGCACCTTTGCTGTGGCAGCAAAAGCTGGACGTTTGTCTTTTTTGCTCCAAACAGCGCCGAAAGCGAAAAAAGGTGCTTTTGAGGATAGAGTCCGCAGGAAAGCAGAGAGGGCCAAATTGTCTGGGGCATTTGATGGGGTTCCAGGAGGCAGTGAGGACCAGCACCACTTTTCCCCGCTGCCACCTTTGCTGTGGCAGCAAAAGCTGGACGTTTGTCTTTTTTGCTCCAAACAGCGCCGAAAGCGAAAAAAGGTGCTTTTGAGGATAGAGTCCTCAGGAAAGCAGAGAGGGCCAAATTGTCTGGGGCATTTGATGGGGTTCCAGGAGGCAGTGAGGACCAGCACCACTTTTCCCCGCTGGCACCTTTGCTGTGGCAGCAAAAGCTGAACGTTTGTCTTTTCAGCTCCGGAGGGTGCTGAAAGTGAAAAAAGGTGCTTTTGAGGATAGAGTCCGCTGGAAAGCATAGAGGGCCAAATTGTCTGGGGCATTTGATGGGGTTCCAGGAGGCAGTGAGGACCAGCACCACTTTTCCCCGCTGGCACCTTTGCTGTGGCAGCAAAAGCTGGACGTTTGTCTTTTTTGCTCCAAACAGCGCCGAAAGTGAAAAAAGGTGCTTTTGAGGATAGAGTCCGCAGGAAAGCAGAGAGGGCCAAATTGTCTGGGGCATTTGATGGGGTTCCAGGAGGCAGTGAGGACCAGCACCACTTTTCCCCGCTGGCACCTTTGCTGTGGCAGCAAAAGCTGGACGTTTGTCTTTTTTGCTCCAAGCAGCACCGAAAGCGAAAAAAGGTGCTTTTGAGGATAGAGTCCGCAGGAAAGCAGAGAGGGCCAAATTGTGTGGTGAATTTGAAGGCGTTCCAGGAGGCAGTGAGGACCAGCACCACTTTTCCCCGCTGGCACCTTTGCTGTGGCAGCAAAAGCTGGACGTTTGTCTTTTCTGCTCCAAACAGCGCCGAAAGCGAAAAAAGGTGCTTTTGAGGATAGAGTCCTCAGGAAAGCAGAGAGGGCCAAATTGTCTCGGGCCTTTGATGGGGTTCCAGGCGGCAGTGAGGACCAGCACCACTTTTCCCCGCTGGCACCTTTGCTGTGGCAGCAAAAGCTGGACGTTTGTCTTTTTTGCTCCGGAAGGCACCGAAAGCGAAAAAAGGTGCTTTTGAGGATAGAGTCCTCAGGAAAGCAGAGAGGGCCAAATTGTCTGGGGCATTTGATGGGGTTCCAGGAGGCAGTGAGGACCAGCACCACTTTTCCCCGCTGGCACCTTTGCTGTGGCAGCAAAGGCTGGACGTTTGTCTTTTTTGCTCCAAACAGCGCCGAAAGTGAAAAAAGGTGCTTTTGAGGATAGAGTCCGCAGGAAAGCAGAGAGGGCCAAATTGTCTGGGGCATTTGATGGGGTTCCAGGAGGCAGTGAGGACCAGCACCACTTTTCCCCGCTGGCACCTTTGCTGTGGCAGCAAAATCTGGACGTTTGTCTTTTGTCTCCAAACAGCGCCGAAAATGAAAAAAGGTGCTTTTGAGGATGGAGTCCGCAGGAAAGTAGAGAGGGCCAAATTGCCTGGGGCATTTGATGGGGTTCCAGGAGGCAGTGAGGACCAGCACCACTTTTCCCCGCTGGCACCTCTTCTGTGGCAGCAAAAGCTGGACGTTTGTCTTTTTTGCTCCAAACATCGGCGAAAGTGAAAAAAGGTGCTTTTGAGGATAGAGTCCGCAGGAAAGCAGAGAGGGCCAAATTGTCTGGGGCATTTGATGGGGTTCCAGGAGGCAGTGAGGACCAGCACCACTTTTCCCCGCTGGCACCTTTGCTATGGCAGCAAAAGCTGAACGTTTGTCTTTTTTGCTCCGGAGGGTTCTGAAAGTGAAAAAAGGTGCTTTTGAGGATAGAGTCCGCTGGAAAGCAGAGAGGGCCAAATTGTCTGGGGCATTTGATGGGGTTCCAGGAGGCAGTGAGGACCAGCACCACTTTTCCCCGCTGGCACCTTTGCTGTGGCAGCAAAAGCTGGACGTTTGTCTTTTTTGCTCCGGAGGGCGCCGAAAGCGAAAAAAGGTGCTTTTGAGGATAGATTCCTCAGGAAAGCAGAGAGGGCCAAATTGTCTGGGGCATTTGATGGGGTTCCAGGAGGCAGTGAGGACCAGCACCACTTTTCCCCGCTGGCACCTTTGCTGTGGCAGCAAAGGCTGGACGTTTGTCTTTTTTGCTCCAAACAGCGGCGAAAGTGAAAAAAGGTGCTTTTGAGGATAGAGTCCGCAGGAAAGCAGAGAGGGCCAAATTGTCTGGGGCATTTGATGGGGTTCCAGGAGGCAGTGAGGACCAGCACCACTTTTCCCTGCTGGCACCTTTGCTGTGGCAGCAAAAGCTGGACGTTTGTCTTTTCTGCTCCGGAGGGCGCCGAAAATGAAAAAAGTTGCTTTTGAGGATGGAGTCCGCAGGAAAGTAGAGAGGGCCAAATTGTCTGGGGCATTTGATGGGGTTCCAGGAGGCAGTGAGGACCAGCACCACTTTTCCCCGCTGGCACCTTTGCTGTGGCAGCAAAAGCTGGACGTTTGTCTTTTTTGCTCCAAACAGCGCCGAAAGCGAAAAAAGGTGCTTTTGAGGATAGAGTCCGCAGGAAAGCAGAGAGGGCCAAATTGTCTGGGGCATTTGATGGGGTTCCAGGAGGCAGTGAGGACCAGCACCACTTTTCCCCGCTGCCACCTTTGCTGTGGCAGCAAAAGCTGGACGTTTGTCTTTTTTGCTCCAAACAGCGCCGAAAGCGAAAAAAGGTGCTTTTGAGGATAGAGTCCTCAGGAAAGCAGAGAGGGCCAAATTGTCTGGGGCATTTGATGGGGTTCCAGGAGGCAGTGAGGACCAGCACCACTTTTCCCCGCTGGCACCTTTGCTGTGGCAGCAAAAGCTGAACGTTTGTCTTTTCAGCTCCGGAGGGTGCTGAAAGTGAAAAAAGGTGCTTTTGAGGATAGAGTCCGCTGGAAAGCATAGAGGGCCAAATTGTCTGGGGCATTTGATGGGGTTCCAGGAGGCAGTGAGGACCAGCACCACTTTTCCCCGCTGGCACCTTTGCTGTGGCAGCAAAAGCTGGACGTTTGTCTTTTTTGCTCCAAACAGCGCCGAAAGTGAAAAAAGGTGCTTTTGAGGATAGAGTCCGCAGGAAAGCAGAGAGGGCCAAATTGTCTGGGGCATTTGATGGGGTTCCAGGAGGCAGTGAGGACCAGCACCACTTTTCCCCGCTGGCACCTTTGCTGTGGCAGCAAAAGCTGGACGTTTGTCTTTTTTGCTCCAAGCAGCACCGAAAGCGAAAAAAGGTGCTTTTGAGGATAGAGTCCGCAGGAAAGCAGAGAGGGCCAAATTGTGTGGTGAATTTGAAGGCGTTCCAGGAGGCAGTGAGGACCAGCACCACTTTTCCCCGCTGGCACCTTTGCTGTGGCAGCAAAAGCTGGACGTTTGTCTTTTCTGCTCCAAACAGCGCCGAAAGCGAAAAAAGGTGCTTTTGAGGATAGAGTCCTCAGGAAAGCAGAGAGGGCCAAATTGTCTCGGGCCTTTGATGGGGTTCCAGGCGGCAGTGAGGACCAGCACCACTTTTCCCCGCTGGCACCTTTGCTGTGGCAGCAAAAGCTGGACGTTTGTCTTTTTTGCTCCGGAAGGCACCGAAAGCGAAAAAAGGTGCTTTTGAGGATAGAGTCCTCAGGAAAGCAGAGAGGGCCAAATTGTCTGGGGCATTTGATGGGGTTCCAGGAGGCAGTGAGGACCAGCACCACTTTTCCCCGCTGGCACCTTTGCTGTGGCAGCAAAGGCTGGACGTTTGTCTTTTTTGCTCCAAACAGCGCCGAAAGTGAAAAAAGGTGCTTTTGAGGATAGAGTCCGCAGGAAAGCAGAGAGGGCCAAATTGTCTGGGGCATTTGATGGGGTTCCAGGAGGCAGTGAGGACCAGCACCACTTTTCCCCGCTGGCACCTTTGCTGTGGCAGCAAAAGCTGGACGTTTGTCTTTTTTGCTCCAAACAGCGGCGAAAGCGAAAAAAGGTGCTTTTGAGGATGGAGTCCGCAGGAAAGTAGAGAACGCCAAATTGTGTGGTGCATTTGAAGGGGTTCCCGGAGGCAGTGAGGACCAGCACCACTTTTCCCCGCTGCCACCTTTGCTGTGGCAGCAAAATCTGGACGTTTGTTTTTTTTGCTCCAAACAGCGCCGAAAGTGAAAAAAGGTGCTTTTGAGGATGGACTCCGCAGGAAAGCAGAGAGGGCCAAATTGTGTGGTGCATTTGAAGGCGTTCCAGGAGGCAGTGAGGACCAGCACCGCTTTTCCCCGCTGCCACCTTTGCTGTGGCAGCAAAAGCTGGACGTTTGTCTTTTTTGCTCCGGAGGGCGCCGAAAGCGAAAAAAGGTGCTTTTGAGGATAGAGTCCTCAGGAAAGCAGAGAGGGCCAAATTGTCTGGGGCATTTGATGGGGTTCCAGGAGGCAGTGAGGACCAGCACCACTTTTCCCCGCTGCCACCTTTGCTGTGGCAGCAAAAGCTGGACGTTTGTCTTTTTTGCTCCAAACAGCGGCGAAAGCGAAAAAAGGTGCTTTTGAGGATAGAGTCCGCAGGAAAGCAGAGAGGGCCAAATTGTCTGGGGCATTTGATGGGGTTCCAGGAGGCAGTGAGGACCAGCACCACTTTTCCCCGCTGGCACCTTTGCTGTGGCAGCAAAAGCTGGACGTTTGTCTTTTTTGCTCCAAACAGCGCCGAAAGTGAAAAAAGGTGCTTTTGAGGATAGAGTCCTCAGGAAAGCAGAGAGGGCCAAATTGTCTGGAGCATTTGATGGGGTTCCAGGAGGCAGTGAGGACCAGCACCACTTTTCCCCGCTGGCACCTTTGCTGTGGCAGCAAAAGCTGAACGTTTGTCTTTTTTGCTCCAAACAGCTCCGAAAATGAAAAAAGGTGCTTTTGAGGATGGAGTCCGCAGGAAAGTAGAGAGGGCCAAATTGTCTGGGGCATTTGATGGGGTTCCAGGAGGCAGTGAGGACCAGCACCACTTTTCCCCGCTGGCACCTTTGCTGTGGCAGCAAAACCTGGACGTTTGTCTTTTCTGCTCCAAACAGCGCCGAAAGCGAAAAAAGGTGCTTTTGAGGATAGAGTCCTCAGGAAAGCAGAGAGGGCCAAATTGTCTGGGGCATTTGATGGGGTTCCAGGAGGCAGTGAGGACCAGCACCACTTTTCCCCGCTGGCACCTTTGCTGTGGCAGCAAAAGCTGGACGTTTGTCTTTTTTGCTCCGGAGGGCACCGAAAGCGAAAAAAGGTGCTTTTGAGGATAGAGTCCTCAGGAAAGCAGAGAGGGCCAAATTGTCTGGGGCATTTGATGGGGTTCCAGGAGGCAGTGAGGACCAGCACCACTTTTCCCCGCTGGCACCTTTGCTGTGGCAGCAAAGGCTGGACGTTTGTCTTTTTTGCTCCAAACAGCGCCGAAAGTGAAAAAAGGTGCTTTTGAGGATAGAGTCCGCAGGAAAGCAGAGAGGGCCAAATTGTCTGGGGCATTTGATGGGGTTCCAGGAGGCAGTGAGGACCAGCACCACTTTTCCCCGCTGGCACCTTTGCTGTGGCAGCAAAAGCTGGACGTTTGTCTTTTTTGCTCCAAACAGCGGCGAAAGCGAAAAAAGGTGCTTTTGAGGATGGAGTCCGCAGGAAAGTAGAGAGGGCCAAATTGTGTGGTGCATTTGAAGGGGTTCCAGGAGGCAGTGAGGACCAGCACCACTTTTCCCCGCTGGCACCTTTGCTGTGGCAGCAAAATCTGGACGTTTGTTTTTTTTTGCTCCAAACAGCGGCGAAAGTGAAAAAAGTTGCTTTTGAGGATGGACTCCGCAGGAAAGCAGAGAGGGCCAAATTGTGTGGTGCATTTGAAGGCGTTCCAGGAGGCAGTGAGGACCAGCACCGCTTTTCCCCGCTGGCACCTTTGCTGTGGCAGCAAAAGCTGGACGTTTGTCTTTTTTGCTCCGGAGGGCGCCGAAAGCGAAAAAAGGTGCTTTTGAGGATAGATTCCTCAGGAAAGCAGAGAGGGCCAAATTGTCTGGGGCATTTGATGGGGTTCCAGGAGGCAGTGAGGACCAGCACCACTTTTCCCCGCTGGCACCTTTGCTGTGGCAGCAAAACCTGGACGTTTGTCTTTTTTGCTCCAAACAGCGGCGAAAGTGAAAAAAGGTGCTTTTGAGGATAGAGTCCGCAGGAAAGCAGAGAGGGCCAAATTGTCTGGGGCATTTGATGGGGTTCCAGGAGGCAGTGAGGACCAGCACCACTTTTCCCCGCTGGCACCTTTGCTGTGGCAGCAAAAGCTGGACGTTTGTCTTTTTTGCTCCAAACAGCGCCGAAAGCGAAAAAAGGTGCTTTTGAGGATAGAGTCCTCAGGAAAGCAGAGAGGGCCAAATTGTCTGGGGCATTTGATGGGGTTCCAGGAGGCAGTGAGGACCAGCACCACTTTTCCCCGCTGCCACCTTTGCTGTGGCAGCAAAAGCTGGACGTTTGTCTTTTTTGCTCCAAACAGCGCCGAAAATGAAAAAAGGTGCTTTTGAGGATGGATTCCGCAGGAAAGTAGAGAGGGCCAAATTGTCTGGGGCATTTGATGGGGTTCCAGGAGGCAGTGAGGACCAGCACCACTTTTCCCCGCTGCCACCTTTGCTGTGGCAGCAAAATCTGGACGTTTGTTTTTTTTTGCTCCAAACAGCGGCGAAAGTGAAAAAAGTTGCTTTTGAGGATGGACTCCGCAGGAAAGCAGAGAGGGCCAAATTGTGTGGTGCATTTGAAGGCGTTCCAGGAGGCAGTGAGGACCAGCACCGCTTTTCCCCGCTGGCACCTTTGCTGTGGCAGCAAAAGCTGGACGTTTGTCTTTTTTGCTCCGGAGGGCGCCGAAAGCGAAAAAAGGTGCTTTTGAGGATAGATTCCTCAGGAAAGCAGAGAGGGCCAAATTGTCTGGGGCATTTGATGGGGTTCCAGGAGGCAGTGAGGACCAGCACCACTTTTCCCCGCTGGCACCTTTGCTGTGGCAGCAAAAGCTGGACGTTTGTCTTTTTTGCTCCAAACAGCGGCGAAAGTGAAAAAAGGTGCTTTTGAGGATAGAGTCCGCAGGAAAGCAGAGAGGGCCAAATTGTGTGGTGCATTTGAAGGGGTTCCAGGAGGCAGTGAGGACCAGCACCACTTTTCCCCGCTGCCACCTTTGCTGTGGCAGCAAAATCTGGACGTTTGTCTTTTTTGCTCCAAACTGCGGCGAAAGTGAAAAAAGGTGCTTTTGAGGATGGAGTCCGCAGGAAAGCATAGAGGGCCAAATTGTGTGGTGCATTTGAAGGCGTTCCAGGAGGCAGTGAGGACCAGCACCGCTTTTCCCCGCTGCCACCTTTGCTGTGGCAGCAAAAGCTGGACGTTTGTCTTTTTTGCTCCAAACAGCGCCGAAAGCGAAAAAAGGTGCTTTTGAGGATAGAGTCCTCAGGAAAGCAGAGAGGGCCAAATTGTCTGGGGAATTTGATGGGGTTCCAGGAGGCAGTGAGGACCAGCACCACTTTTCCCCGCTGGCACCTTTGCTGTGGCAGCAAAAGCTGGACGTTTGTCTTTTTTGCTCCAAACAGCGCCGAAAATGAAAAAAGGTGCTTTTGAGGATGGAGTCCGCAGGAAAGTAGAGAGGGCCAAATTGTCTGGGGCATTTGATGGGGTTCCAGGAGGCAGTGAGGACCAGCACCACTTTTCCCCGCTGGCACCTTTGCTGTGGCAGCAAAAGCTGGACGTTTGTCTTTTTTGCTCCAAACAGAGCCGAAAGCAAAAAAAGGTGCTTTTGAGGATAGAGTCCGCAGGAAAGCAGAGAGGGCCAAATTGTCTGGGGCATTTGATGGGGTTCCAGGAGGCAGTGAGGACCAGCACCACTTTTCCCCGCTGGCACCTTTGCTATGGCAGCAAAAGCTGAACGTTTGTCTTTTTTGCTCCGGAGGGTTCTGAAAGTGAAAAAAGGTGCTTTTGAGGATAGAGTCCGCTGGAAAGCAGAGAGGGCCAAATTGTCTGGGGCATTTGATGGGGTTCCAGGAGGCAGTGAGGACCAGCACCACTTTTCCCCGCTGGCACCTTTGCTGTGGCAGCAAAAGCTGGACGTTTGTCTTTTTTGCTCCGGAGGGCGCCGAAAGCGAAAAAAGGTGCTTTTTAGGATAGAGTCCTCAGGAAAGCAGAGAGGGCCAAATTGTCTGGGGCATTTGATGGGGTTCCAGGAGGCAGTGAGGACCAGCACCACTTTTCCCCGCTGGCACCTTTGCTGTGGCAGCAAAGGCTGGACGTTTGTCTTTTTTGCTCCAAACAGCGGCGAAAGTGAAAAAAGGTGCTTTTGAGGATAGAGTCCGCAGGAAAGCAGAGAGGGCCAAATTGTGTGGTGCATTTGATGGGGTTCCAGGAGGCAGTGAGGACCAGCACCACTTTTCCCTGCTGGCACCTTTGCTGTGGCAGCAAAAGCTGGACGTTTGTCTTTTCTGCTCCGGAGGGCGCCGAAAATGAAAAAAGGTGCTTTTGAGGATGGAGTCCGCAGGAAAGTAGAGAGGGCCAAATTGTCTGGGGCATTTGATGGGGTTCCAGGAGGCAGTGAGGACCAGCACCACTTTTCCCCGCTGGCACCTTTGCTATGGCAGCAAAAGCTGAACGTTTGTCTTTTCAGCTCCGGAGGGTTCTGAAAGTGAAAAAAGGTGCTTTTGAGGATAGAGTCCGCTGGAAAGCAGAGAGGGCCAAATTGTCTGGGGCATTTGATGGGGTTCCAGGAGGCAGTGAGGACCAGCACCACTTTTCCCCGCTGGCACCTTTGCTGTGGCAGCAAAAGCTGGACGTTTGTCTTTTTTGCTCCGGAGGGCGCCGAAAGCGAAAAAAGGTGCTTTTGAGGATAGATTCCTCAGGAAAGCAGAGAGGGCCAAATTGTCTGGGGCATTTGATGGGGTTCCAGGAGGCAGTGAGGACCAGCACCACTTTTCCCCGCTGCCACCTTTGCTGTGGCAGCAAAAGCTGGACGTTTGTCTTTTTTGCTCCAAACAGCGCCGAAAGTGAAAAAAGGTGCTTTTGAGGATAGAGTCCGCAGGAAAGCAGAGAGGGCCAAATTGTCTGGGGCATTTGATGGGGTTCCAGGAGGCAGTGAGGACCAGCACCACTTTTCCCTGCTGGCACCTTTGCTGTGGCAGCAAAAGCTGGACGTTTGTCTTTTCTGCTCCGGAGGGCGCCGAAAATGAAAAAAGGTGCTTTTGAGGATGGAGTCCGCAGGAAAGCAGAGAGGGCCAAATTGTCTGGGGCATTTGATGGGGTTCCAGGAGGCAGTGAGGACCAGCACCACTTTTCCCCGCTGGCACCTTTGCTGTGGCAGCAAAAGCTGGACGTTTGTCTTTTTTGCTCCAAACAGCGCCGAAAGCGAAAAAAGGTGCTTTTGAGGATAGAGTCCGCAGGAAAGCAGAGAGGGCCAAATTGTCTGGGGCATTTGATGGGGTTCCAGGAGGCAGTGAGGACCAGCACCACTTTTCCCCGCTGGCACCTTTGCTGTGGCAGCAAAAGCTGGACGTTTGTCTTTTTTGCTCCGGAGGGCGCCGAAAGCGAAAAAAGGTGCTTTTGAGGATAGAGTCCTCAGGAAAGCAGAGAGGGCCAAATTGTCTGGGGCATTTGATGGGGTTCCAGGAGGCAGTGAGGACCAGCACCACTTTTCCCCGCTGGCACCTTTGCTGTGGCAGCAAAGGCTGGACGTTTGTCTTTTTTGCTCCAAACAGCGCCGAAAGTGAAAAAAGGTGCTTTTGAGGATAGAGTCCTCAGGAAAGCAGAGAGGGCCAAATTGTCTGGGGCATTTGATGGGGTTCCAGGAGGCAGTGAGGACCAGCACCACTTTTCCCCGCTGCCACCTTTGCTGTGGCAGCAAAATCTGGACGTTTGTCTTTTTTGCTCCAAACAGCGGCGAAAGTGAAAAAAGGTGCTTTTGAGGATAGAGTCCGCAGGAAAGCAGAGAGGGCCAAATTGTCTGGGGCATTTGATGGGGTTCCAGGAGGCAGTGAGGACCAGCACCACTTTTCCCCGCTGGCACCTTTGCTGTGGCAGCAAAACCTGGACGTTTGTCTTTTCTACTCCGGAGGGCGCCGAAAGTGAAAAAAGGTGCTTTTGAGGATAGAGTCCGCTGGAAAGCAGAGAGGGCCAAATTGTCTGGGGCATTTGATGGGGTTCCAGGAGGCAGTGAGGACCAGCACCACTTTTCCCCGCTGGCACCTTTGCTGTGGCAGCAAAAGCTGGACGTTTGTCTTTTTTGCTCCGGAGTGCGCCGAAAGCAAAAAAAGGTGCTTTTGAGGATAGAGTCCGCAGGAAAGCAGAGAGGGCCAAATTGTCTGGGGCATTTGATGGGGTTCCAGGAGGCAGTGAGGACCAGCACCACTTTTCCCCGCTGGCACCTTTGCTGTGGCAGCAAAAGCTGGACGTTTGTCTTTTTTGCTCCAAACAGCGCCGAAAGCGAAAAAAGGTGCTTTTGAGGATGGAGTCCGCAGGAAAGCAGAGAGGGCCAAATTGTCTGGGGCATTTGATGGGGTTCCAGGAGGCAGTGAGGACCAGCACCACTTTTCCCCGCTGGCACCTTTGCTGTGGCAGCAAAAGCTGGACGTTTGTCTTTTTTGCTCCGGAGGGCGCCGAAAGCGAAAAAAGGTGCTTTTGAGGATAGATTCCTCAGGAAAGCAGAGAGGGCCAAATTGTCTGGGGCATTTGATGGGGTTCCAGGAGGCAGTGAGGACCAGCACCACTTTTCCCCGCTGGCACCTTTGCTGTGGCAGCAAAAGCTGGACGTTTGTCTTTTTTGCTCCAAACAGCGGCGAAAGTGAAAAAAGGTGCTTTTGAGGATAGAGTCCGCAGGAAAGCAGAGAGGGCCAAATTGTGTGGTGCATTTGAAGGCGTTCCAGGAGGCAGTGAGGACCAGCACCGCTTTTCCCCGCTGCCACCTTTGCTGTGGCAGCAAAAGCTGGACGTTTGTCTTTTTTGCTCCAAACAGCGCCGAAAGCGAAAAAAGGTGCTTTTGAGGATGGAGTCCTCAGGAAAGCAGAGAGGGCCAAATTGTCTGGGGCATTTGATGGGGTTCCAGGAGGCAGTGAGGACCAGCACCACTTTTCCCCGCTGGCACCTTTGCTGTGGCAGCAAAAGCTGGACGTTTGTCTTTTTTGCTCCAAACAGCGCCGAAAATGAAAAAAGGTGCTTTTGAGGATGGAGTCCGCAGGAAAGTAGAGAGAGCCAAATTGTCTGGGGCATTTGATGGGGTTCCAGGAGGCAGTGAGGACCAGCACCACTTTTCCCCGCTGGCACCTTTGCTGTGGCAGCAAAAGCTGGACGTTTGTCTTTTTTGCTCCAAACAGAGCCGAAAGCGAAAAAAGGTGCTTTTGAGGATAGAGTCCGCAGGAAAGCAGAGAGGGCCAAATTGTCTGGGGCATTTGATGGGGTTCCAGGAGGCAGTGAGGACCAGCACCACTTTTCCCCGCTGGCACCTTTGCTATGGCAGCAAAAGCTGAACGTTTGTCTTTTTTGCTCCGGAGGGTTCTGAAAGTGAAAAAAGGTGCTTTTGAGGATAGAGTCCGCTGGAAAGCAGAGAGGGCCAAATTGTCTGGGGCATTTGATGGGGTTCCAGGAGGCAGTGAGGACCAGCACCACTTTTCCCCGCTGGCACCTTTGCTGTGGCAGCAAAAGCTGGACGTTTGTCTTTTCTGCTCCGGAGGGCGCCGAAAATGAAAAAAGGTGCTTTTGAGGATGGAGTCCGCAGGAAAGTAGAGAGGGCCAAATTGTCTGGGGCATTTGATGGGGTTCCAGGAGGCAGTGAGGACCAGCACCACTTTTCCCCGCTGGCACCTTTGCTGTGGCAGCAAAAGCTGGACGTTTGTCTTTTTTGCTCCAAACAGCGCCGAAAATGAAAAAAGGTGCTTTTGAGGATGGAGTCCGCAGGAAAGTAGAGAGGGCCAAATTGCCTGGGGCATTTGATGGGGTTCCAGGAGGCAGTGAGGACCAGCACCACTTTTCCCCGCTGGCACCTCTTCTGTGGCAGCAAAAGCTGGACGTTTGTCTTTTTTGCTCCAAACATCGGCGAAAGTGAAAAAAGGTGCTTTTGAGGATAGAGTCCGCAGGAAAGCAGAGAGGGCCAAATTGTCTGGGGCATTTGATGGGGTTCCAGGAGGCAGTGAGGACCAGCACCACTTTTCCCCGCTGGCACCTTTGCTATGGCAGCAAAAGCTGAACGTTTGTCTTTTTTGCTCCGGAGGGTTCTGAAAGTGAAAAAAGGTGCTTTTGAGGATAGAGTCCGCTGGAAAGCAGAGAGGGCCAAATTGTCTGGGGCATTTGATGGGGTTCCAGGAGGCAGTGAGGACCAGCACCACTTTTCCCCGCTGGCACCTTTGCTGTGGCAGCAAAAGCTGGACGTTTGTCTTTTTTGCTCCGGAGGGCGCCGAAAGCGAAAAAAGGTGCTTTTGAGGATAGAGTCCTCAGGAAAGCAGAGAGGGCCAAATTGTCTGGGGCATTTGATGGGGTTCCAGGAGGCAGTGAGGACCAGCACCACTTTTCCCCGCTGGCACCTTTGCTGTGGCAGCAAAGGCTGGACGTTTGTCTTTTTTGCTCCAAACAGCGCCGAAAGTGAAAAAAGGTGCTTTTGAGGATAGAGTCCTCAGGAAAGCAGAGAGGGCCAAATTGTCTGGGGCATTTGATGGGGTTCCAGGAGGCAGTGAGGACCAGCACCACTTTTCCCCGCTGCCACCTTTGCTGTGGCAGCAAAATCTGGACGTTTGTCTTTTTTGCTCCAAACAGCGGCGAAAGTGAAAAAAGGTGCTTTTGAGGATAGAGTCCGCAGGAAAGCAGAGAGGGCCAAATTGTCTGGGGCATTTGATGGGGTTCCAGGAGGCAGTGAGGACCAGCACCACTTTTCCCCGCTGGCACCTTTGCTGTGGCAGCAAAACCTGGACGTTTGTCTTTTCTACTCCGGAGGGCGCCGAAAGTGAAAAAAGGTGCTTTTGAGGATAGAGTCCGCTGGAAAGCAGAGAGGGCCAAATTGTCTGGGGCATTTGATGGGGTTCCAGGAGGCAGTGAGGACCAGCACCACTTTTCCCCGCTGGCACCTTTGCTGTGGCAGCAAAAGCTGGACGTTTGTCTTTTTTGCTCCGGAGTGCGCCGAAAGCAAAAAAAGGTGCTTTTGAGGATAGAGTCCGCAGGAAAGCAGAGAGGGCCAAATTGTCTGGGGCATTTGATGGGGTTCCAGGAGGCAGTGAGGACCAGCACCACTTTTCCCCGCTGGCACCTTTGCTGTGGCAGCAAAAGCTGGACGTTTGTCTTTTTTGCTCCAAACAGCGCCGAAAGCGAAAAAAGGTGCTTTTGAGGATGGAGTCCGCAGGAAAGCAGAGAGGGCCAAATTGTCTGGGGCATTTGATGGGGTTCCAGGAGGCAGTGAGGACCAGCACCACTTTTCCCCGCTGGCACCTTTGCTGTGGCAGCAAAAGCTGGACGTTTGTCTTTTTTGCTCCGGAGGGCGCCGAAAGCGAAAAAAGGTGCTTTTGAGGATAGATTCCTCAGGAAAGCAGAGAGGGCCAAATTGTCTGGGGCATTTGATGGGGTTCCAGGAGGCAGTGAGGACCAGCACCACTTTTCCCCGCTGGCACCTTTGCTGTGGCAGCAAAAGCTGGACGTTTGTCTTTTTTGCTCCAAACAGCGGCGAAAGTGAAAAAAGGTGCTTTTGAGGATAGAGTCCGCAGGAAAGCAGAGAGGGCCAAATTGTGTGGTGCATTTGAAGGCGTTCCAGGAGGCAGTGAGGACCAGCACCGCTTTTCCCCGCTGCCACCTTTGCTGTGGCAGCAAAAGCTGGACGTTTGTCTTTTTTGCTCCAAACAGCGCCGAAAGCGAAAAAAGGTGCTTTTGAGGATGGAGTCCTCAGGAAAGCAGAGAGGGCCAAATTGTCTGGGGCATTTGATGGGGTTCCAGGAGGCAGTGAGGACCAGCACCACTTTTCCCCGCTGGCACCTTTGCTGTGGCAGCAAAAGCTGGACGTTTGTCTTTTTTGCTCCAAACAGCGCCGAAAATGAAAAAAGGTGCTTTTGAGGATGGAGTCCGCAGGAAAGTAGAGAGAGCCAAATTGTCTGGGGCATTTGATGGGGTTCCAGGAGGCAGTGAGGACCAGCACCACTTTTCCCCGCTGGCACCTTTGCTGTGGCAGCAAAAGCTGGACGTTTGTCTTTTTTGCTCCAAACAGAGCCGAAAGCGAAAAAAGGTGCTTTTGAGGATAGAGTCCGCAGGAAAGCAGAGAGGGCCAAATTGTCTGGGGCATTTGATGGGGTTCCAGGAGGCAGTGAGGACCAGCACCACTTTTCCCCGCTGGCACCTTTGCTATGGCAGCAAAAGCTGAACGTTTGTCTTTTTTGCTCCGGAGGGTTCTGAAAGTGAAAAAAGGTGCTTTTGAGGATAGAGTCCGCTGGAAAGCAGAGAGGGCCAAATTGTCTGGGGCATTTGATGGGGTTCCAGGAGGCAGTGAGGACCAGCACCACTTTTCCCCGCTGGCACCTTTGCTGTGGCAGCAAAAGCTGGACGTTTGTCTTTTCTGCTCCGGAGGGCGCCGAAAATGAAAAAAGGTGCTTTTGAGGATGGAGTCCGCAGGAAAGTAGAGAGGGCCAAATTGTCTGGGGCATTTGATGGGGTTCCAGGAGGCAGTGAGGACCAGCACCACTTTTCCCCGCTGGCACCTTTGCTGTGGCAGCAAAAGCTGGACGTTTGTCTTTTTTGCTCCAAACAGCGCCGAAAATGAAAAAAGGTGCTTTTGAGGATGGAGTCCGCAGGAAAGTAGAGAGGGCCAAATTGCCTGGGGCATTTGATGGGGTTCCAGGAGGCAGTGAGGACCAGCACCACTTTTCCCCGCTGGCACCTCTTCTGTGGCAGCAAAAGCTGGACGTTTGTCTTTTTTGCTCCAAACATCGGCGAAAGTGAAAAAAGGTGCTTTTGAGGATAGAGTCCGCAGGAAAGCAGAGAGGGCCAAATTGTCTGGGGCATTTGATGGGGTTCCAGGAGGCAGTGAGGACCAGCACCACTTTTCCCCGCTGGCACCTTTGCTATGGCAGCAAAAGCTGAACGTTTGTCTTTTTTGCTCCGGAGGGTTCTGAAAGTGAAAAAAGGTGCTTTTGAGGATAGAGTCCGCTGGAAAGCAGAGAGGGCCAAATTGTCTGGGGCATTTGATGGGGTTCCAGGAGGCAGTGAGGACCAGCACCACTTTTCCCCGCTGGCACCTTTGCTGTGGCAGCAAAAGCTGGACGTTTGTCTTTTTTGCTCCGGAGGGCGCCGAAAGCGAAAAAAGGTGCTTTTGAGGATAGATTCCTCAGGAAAGCAGAGAGGGCCAAATTGTCTGGGGCATTTGATGGGGTTCCAGGAGGCAGTGAGGACCAGCACCACTTTTCCCCGCTGGCACCTTTGCTGTGGCAGCAAAGGCTGGACGTTTGTCTTTTTTGCTCCAAACAGCGGCGAAAGTGAAAAAAGGTGCTTTTGAGGATAGAGTCCGCAGGAAAGCAGAGAGGGCCAAATTGTCTGGGGCATTTGATGGGGTTCCAGGAGGCAGTGAGGACCAGCACCACTTTTCCCTGCTGGCACCTTTGCTGTGGCAGCAAAAGCTGGACGTTTGTCTTTTCTGCTCCGGAGGGCGCCGAAAATGAAAAAAGTTGCTTTTGAGGATGGAGTCCGCAGGAAAGTAGAGAGGGCCAAATTGTCTGGGGCATTTGATGGGGTTCCAGGAGGCAGTGAGGACCAGCACCACTTTTCCCCGCTGGCACCTTTGCTGTGGCAGCAAAAGCTGGACGTTTGTCTTTTTTGCTCCAAACAGCGCCGAAAGCGAAAAAAGGTGCTTTTGAGGATAGAGTCCGCAGGAAAGCAGAGAGGGCCAAATTGTCTGGGGCATTTGATGGGGTTCCAGGAGGCAGTGAGGACCAGCACCACTTTTCCCCGCTGCCACCTTTGCTGTGGCAGCAAAAGCTGGACGTTTGTCTTTTTTGCTCCAAACAGCGCCGAAAGCGAAAAAAGGTGCTTTTGAGGATAGAGTCCTCAGGAAAGCAGAGAGGGCCAAATTGTCTGGGGCATTTGATGGGGTTCCAGGAGGCAGTGAGGACCAGCACCACTTTTCCCCGCTGGCACCTTTGCTGTGGCAGCAAAAGCTGAACGTTTGTCTTTTCAGCTCCGGAGGGTGCTGAAAGTGAAAAAAGGTGCTTTTGAGGATAGAGTCCGCTGGAAAGCATAGAGGGCCAAATTGTCTGGGGCATTTGATGGGGTTCCAGGAGGCAGTGAGGACCAGCACCACTTTTCCCCGCTGGCACCTTTGCTGTGGCAGCAAAAGCTGGACGTTTGTCTTTTTTGCTCCAAACAGCGCCGAAAGTGAAAAAAGGTGCTTTTGAGGATAGAGTCCGCAGGAAAGCAGAGAGGGCCAAATTGTCTGGGGCATTTGATGGGGTTCCAGGAGGCAGTGAGGACCAGCACCACTTTTCCCCGCTGGCACCTTTGCTGTGGCAGCAAAAGCTGGACGTTTGTCTTTTTTGCTCCAAGCAGCACCGAAAGCGAAAAAAGGTGCTTTTGAGGATAGAGTCCGCAGGAAAGCAGAGAGGGCCAAATTGTGTGGTGAATTTGAAGGCGTTCCAGGAGGCAGTGAGGACCAGCACCACTTTTCCCCGCTGGCACCTTTGCTGTGGCAGCAAAAGCTGGACGTTTGTCTTTTCTGCTCCAAACAGCGCCGAAAGCGAAAAAAGGTGCTTTTGAGGATAGAGTCCTCAGGAAAGCAGAGAGGGCCAAATTGTCTCGGGCCTTTGATGGGGTTCCAGGCGGCAGTGAGGACCAGCACCACTTTTCCCCGCTGGCACCTTTGCTGTGGCAGCAAAAGCTGGACGTTTGTCTTTTTTGCTCCGGAAGGCACCGAAAGCGAAAAAAGGTGCTTTTGAGGATAGAGTCCTCAGGAAAGCAGAGAGGGCCAAATTGTCTGGGGCATTTGATGGGGTTCCAGGAGGCAGTGAGGACCAGCACCACTTTTCCCCGCTGGCACCTTTGCTGTGGCAGCAAAGGCTGGACGTTTGTCTTTTTTGCTCCAAACAGCGCCGAAAGTGAAAAAAGGTGCTTTTGAGGATAGAGTCCGCAGGAAAGCAGAGAGGGCCAAATTGTCTGGGGCATTTGATGGGGTTCCAGGAGGCAGTGAGGACCAGCACCACTTTTCCCCGCTGGCACCTTTGCTGTGGCAGCAAAAGCTGGACGTTTGTCTTTTTTGCTCCAAACAGCGGCGAAAGCGAAAAAAGGTGCTTTTGAGGATGGAGTCCGCAGGAAAGTAGAGAACGCCAAATTGTGTGGTGCATTTGAAGGGGTTCCCGGAGGCAGTGAGGACCAGCACCACTTTTCCCCGCTGCCACCTTTGCTGTGGCAGCAAAATCTGGACGTTTGTTTTTTTTGCTCCAAACAGCGCCGAAAGTGAAAAAAGGTGCTTTTGAGGATGGACTCCGCAGGAAAGCAGAGAGGGCCAAATTGTGTGGTGCATTTGAAGGCGTTCCAGGAGGCAGTGAGGACCAGCACCGCTTTTCCCCGCTGCCACCTTTGCTGTGGCAGCAAAAGCTGGACGTTTGTCTTTTTTGCTCCGGAGGGCGCCGAAAGCGAAAAAAGGTGCTTTTGAGGATAGAGTCCTCAGGAAAGCAGAGAGGGCCAAATTGTCTGGGGCATTTGATGGGGTTCCAGGAGGCAGTGAGGACCAGCACCACTTTTCCCCGCTGCCACCTTTGCTGTGGCAGCAAAAGCTGGACGTTTGTCTTTTTTGCTCCAAACAGCGGCGAAAGCGAAAAAAGGTGCTTTTGAGGATAGAGTCCGCAGGAAAGCAGAGAGGGCCAAATTGTCTGGGGCATTTGATGGGGTTCCAGGAGGCAGTGAGGACCAGCACCACTTTTCCCCGCTGGCACCTTTGCTGTGGCAGCAAAAGCTGGACGTTTGTCTTTTTTGCTCCAAACAGCGCCGAAAGTGAAAAAAGGTGCTTTTGAGGATAGAGTCCTCAGGAAAGCAGAGAGGGCCAAATTGTCTGGAGCATTTGATGGGGTTCCAGGAGGCAGTGAGGACCAGCACCACTTTTCCCCGCTGGCACCTTTGCTGTGGCAGCAAAAGCTGAACGTTTGTCTTTTTTGCTCCAAACAGCTCCGAAAATGAAAAAAGGTGCTTTTGAGGATGGAGTCCGCAGGAAAGTAGAGAGGGCCAAATTGTCTGGGGCATTTGATGGGGTTCCAGGAGGCAGTGAGGACCAGCACCACTTTTCCCCGCTGGCACCTTTGCTGTGGCAGCAAAACCTGGACGTTTGTCTTTTCTGCTCCAAACAGCGCCGAAAGCGAAAAAAGGTGCTTTTGAGGATAGAGTCCTCAGGAAAGCAGAGAGGGCCAAATTGTCTGGGGCATTTGATGGGGTTCCAGGAGGCAGTGAGGACCAGCACCACTTTTCCCCGCTGGCACCTTTGCTGTGGCAGCAAAAGCTGGACGTTTGTCTTTTTTGCTCCGGAGGGCACCGAAAGCGAAAAAAGGTGCTTTTGAGGATAGAGTCCTCAGGAAAGCAGAGAGGGCCAAATTGTCTGGGGCATTTGATGGGGTTCCAGGAGGCAGTGAGGACCAGCACCACTTTTCCCCGCTGGCACCTTTGCTGTGGCAGCAAAGGCTGGACGTTTGTCTTTTTTGCTCCAAACAGCGCCGAAAGTGAAAAAAGGTGCTTTTGAGGATAGAGTCCGCAGGAAAGCAGAGAGGGCCAAATTGTCTGGGGCATTTGATGGGGTTCCAGGAGGCAGTGAGGACCAGCACCACTTTTCCCCGCTGGCACCTTTGCTGTGGCAGCAAAAGCTGGACGTTTGTCTTTTTTGCTCCAAACAGCGGCGAAAGCGAAAAAAGGTGCTTTTGAGGATGGAGTCCGCAGGAAAGTAGAGAGGGCCAAATTGTGTGGTGCATTTGAAGGGGTTCCAGGAGGCAGTGAGGACCAGCACCACTTTTCCCCGCTGGCACCTTTGCTGTGGCAGCAAAATCTGGACGTTTGTTTTTTTTTGCTCCAAACAGCGGCGAAAGTGAAAAAAGTTGCTTTTGAGGATGGACTCCGCAGGAAAGCAGAGAGGGCCAAATTGTGTGGTGCATTTGAAGGCGTTCCAGGAGGCAGTGAGGACCAGCACCGCTTTTCCCCGCTGGCACCTTTGCTGTGGCAGCAAAAGCTGGACGTTTGTCTTTTTTGCTCCGGAGGGCGCCGAAAGCGAAAAAAGGTGCTTTTGAGGATAGATTCCTCAGGAAAGCAGAGAGGGCCAAATTGTCTGGGGCATTTGATGGGGTTCCAGGAGGCAGTGAGGACCAGCACCACTTTTCCCCGCTGGCACCTTTGCTGTGGCAGCAAAACCTGGACGTTTGTCTTTTTTGCTCCAAACAGCGGCGAAAGTGAAAAAAGGTGCTTTTGAGGATAGAGTCCGCAGGAAAGCAGAGAGGGCCAAATTGTCTGGGGCATTTGATGGGGTTCCAGGAGGCAGTGAGGACCAGCACCACTTTTCCCCGCTGGCACCTTTGCTGTGGCAGCAAAAGCTGGACGTTTGTCTTTTTTGCTCCAAACAGCGCCGAAAGCGAAAAAAGGTGCTTTTGAGGATAGAGTCCTCAGGAAAGCAGAGAGGGCCAAATTGTCTGGGGCATTTGATGGGGTTCCAGGAGGCAGTGAGGACCAGCACCACTTTTCCCCGCTGCCACCTTTGCTGTGGCAGCAAAAGCTGGACGTTTGTCTTTTTTGCTCCAAACAGCGCCGAAAATGAAAAAAGGTGCTTTTGAGGATGGATTCCGCAGGAAAGTAGAGAGGGCCAAATTGTCTGGGGCATTTGATGGGGTTCCAGGAGGCAGTGAGGACCAGCACCACTTTTCCCCGCTGCCACCTTTGCTGTGGCAGCAAAAGCTGGACGTTTGTCTTTTTTGCTCCAAACAGCGCCGAAAGCGAAAAAAGGTGCTTTTGAGGATAGAGTCCTCAGGAAAGCAGAGAGGGCCAAATTGTCTGGGGCATTTGATGGGGTTCCAGGAGGCAGTGAGGACCAGCACCACTTTTCCCCGCTGGCACCTTTGCTATGGCAGCAAAAGCTGAACGTTTGTCTTTTCAGCTCCGGAGGGTTCTGAAAGTGAAAAAATGTGCTTTTGAGGATAGAGTCCTCAGGAAAGCAGAGAGGGCCAAATTGTCTGGGGCATTTGATGGGGTTCCAGGAGGCAGTGAGGACCAGCACCACTTTTCCCCGCTGGCACCTTTGCTGTGGCAGCAAAGGCTGGACGTTTGTCTTTTTTGCTCCGGAGGGCGCCGAAAGCGAAAAAAGGTGCTTTTGAGGATAGAGTCCTCAGGAAAGCAGAGAGGGCCAAATTGTCTGGGGCATTTGATGGGGTTCCAGGAGGCAGTGAGGACCAGCACCACTTTTCCCCGCTGGCACCTTTGCTATGGCAGCAAAAGCTGAACGTTTGTCTTTTCAGCTCTGGAGGGTTCTGAAAGTGAAAAAAGGTGCTTTTGAGGATAGAGTCCTCAGGAAAGCAGAGAGGGCCAAATTGTCTGGGGCATTTGATGGGGTTCCAGGAGGCAGTGAGGACCAGCACCACTTTTCCCCGCTGGCACCTTTGCTGTGGCAGCAAAAGCTGGACGTTTGTCTTTTTTGCTCCAAGCAGCACCGAAAGCGAAAAAAGGTGCTTTTGAGGATAGAGTCCTCAGGAAAGCAGAGAGGGCCAAATTGTGTGGTGAATTTGAAGGCGTTCCAGGAGGCAGTGAGGACCAGCACCGCTTTTCCCTGCTGCCACCTTTGCTGTGGCAGCAAAACCTGGACGTTTGTCTTTTCTGCTCCAAACAGCGCCGAAAGCGAAAAAAGGTGCTTTTGAGGATAGAGTCCTCAGGAAAGCAGAGAGGGCCAAATTGTCTGGGGCATTTGATGGGGTTCCAGGAGGCAGTGAGGACCAGCACCACTTTTCCTCGCTGGCACCTTTGCTGTGGCAGCAAAAGCTGGACGTTTGTCTTTTTTGCTCCAAACAGCGCCGAAAGTGAAAAAAGGTGCTTTTGAGGATGGAGTCCGCAGGAAAGCAGAGAGGGCCAAATTGTCTGGGGCATTTGATGGGGTTCCAGGAGGCAGTGAGGACCAGCACCACTTTTCCCCGCTGGCACCTTTGCTGTGGCAGCAAAAGCTGGACGTTTGTCTTTTTTGCTCCAAACAGCGCCGAAAGCGAAAAAAGGTGCTTTTGAGGATAGAGTCCGCAGGAAAGCAGAGAGGGCCAAATTGTCTGGGGCATTTGATGGGGTTCCAGGAGGCAGTGAGGACCAGCACCACTTTTCCCCGCTGGCACCTTTGCTGTGGCAGCAAAAGCTGGACGTTTGTCTTTTTTGCTCCAAACAGCGCCAAAAGTGAAAAAAGGTGCTTTTGAGGATAGAGTCCGCAGGAAAGCAGAGAGGGCCAAATTGTCTGGGGCATTTGATGGGGTTCCAGGAGGCAGTGAGGACCAGCACCACTTTTCCCTGCTGGCACCTTTGCTGTGGCAGCAAAAGCTGGACGTTTGTCTTTTTTGCTCCAAACAGCGCCGAAAGCGAAAAAAGGTGCTTTTGAGGATAGAGTCCTCAGGAAAGCAGAGAGGGCCAAATTGTCTGGGGCATTTGATGGGGTTCCAGGAGGCAGTGAGGACCAGCACCACTTTTCCCCGCTGGCACCTTTGCTGTGGCAGCAAAAGCTGGACGTTTGTCTTTTTTGCTCCAAACAGCGCCGAAAGCGAAAAAAGGTGCTTTTGAGGATAGAGTCCTCAGGAAAGCAGAGAGGGCCAAATTGTCTGGGGCATTTGATGGTGTTCCAGGAGGCAGTGAGGACCAGCACCACTTTTCCCCGCTGGCACCTTTGCTGTGGCAGCAAAAGCTGGACGTTTGTCTTTTTTGCTCCAAACAGCGCTGAAAATGAAAAAAGGTGCTTTTGAGGATGGAGTCCGCAGGAAAGTAGAGAGGGCCAAATTGTCTGGGGCATTTGATGGGGTTCCAGGAGGCAGTGAGGACCAGCACCACTTTTCCCCGCTGGCACCTTTGCTGTGGCAGCAAAAGCTGGACGTTTGTCTTTTTTGCTCCAAACAGCGCCGAAAGCGAAAAAAGGTGCTTTTGAGGATAGAGTCCTCAGGAAAGCAGAGAGGGCCAAATTGTCTGGGGCATTTGATGGGGTTCCAGGAGGCAGTGAGGACCAGCACCACTTTTCCCCGCTGGCACCTTTGATATGGCAGCAAAAGCTGAACGTTTGTCTTTTCAGCTCCGGAGGGTTCTGAAAGTGAAAAAAGGTGCTTTTGAGGATAGAGTCCTCAGGAAAGCAGAGAGGGCCAAATTGTCTGGGGCATTTGATGGGGTTCCAGGAGGCAGTGAGGACCAGCACCACTTTTCCCCGCTGGCACCTTTGCTGTGGCAGCAAAAGCTGAACGTTTCTCTTTTCAGCTCCGGAGGGTGCTGAAAGTGAAAAAAGGAGCTTTTGAGGATAGAGTCCTCAGGAAAGCAGAGAGGGCCAAATTGTCTGGGGCATTTGATGGGGTTCCAGGAGGCAGTGAGGACCAGCACCACTTTTCCCCGCTGGCACCTTTGCTGTGGCAGCAAAAGCTGGACGTTTGTCTTTTTTGCTCCAAACAGCGCCGAAAGTGAAAAAAGGTGCTTTTGAGGATGGAGTCCGCAGGAAAGCAGAGAGGGCCAAATTGTCTGGGGCATTTGATGGGGTTCCAGGAGGCAGTGAGGACCAGCACCGCTTTTCCCCGCTGGCACCTTTGCTGTGGCAGCAAAAGCTGGACGTTTGTCTTTTTTGCTCCGGAGGGCGCCGAAAGCGAAAAAAGGTGCTTTTGAGGATAGAGTCCTCAGGAAAGCAGAGAGGGCCAAATTGTCTGGGGCATTTGATGGGGTTCCAGGAGGCAGTGAGGACCAGCACCACTTTTCCCCGCTGCCACCTTTGCTGTGGCAGCAAAAGCTGGACGTTTGTCTTTTTTGCTCCAAACAGCGGCGAAAGCGAAAAAAGGTGCTTTTGAGGATAGAGTCCGCAGGAAAGCAGAGAGGGCCAAATTGTCTGGGGCATTTGATGGGGTTCCAGGAGGCAGTGAGGACCAGCACCACTTTTCCCCGCTGGCACCTTTGCTGTGGCAGCAAAAGCTGGACGTTTGTCTTTTTTGCTCCAAACAGCGCCGAAAGTGAAAAAAGGTGCTTTTGAGGATAGAGTCCTCAGGAAAGCAGAGAGGGCCAAATTGTCTGGAGCATTTGATGGGGTTCCAGGAGGCAGTGAGGACCAGCACCACTTTTCCCCGCTGGCACCTTTGCTGTGGCAGCAAAAGCTGAACGTTTGTCTTTTTTGCTCCAAACAGCTCCGAAAATGAAAAAAGGTGCTTTTGAGGATGGAGTCCGCAGGAAAGTAGAGAGGGCCAAATTGTCTGGGGCATTTGATGGGGTTCCAGGAGGCAGTGAGGACCAGCACCACTTTTCCCCGCTGGCACCTTTGCTGTGGCAGCAAAACCTGGACGTTTGTCTTTTCTGCTCCAAACAGCGCCGAAAGCGAAAAAAGGTGCTTTTGAGGATAGAGTCCTCAGGAAAGCAGAGAGGGCCAAATTGTCTGGGGCATTTGATGGGGTTCCAGGAGGCAGTGAGGACCAGCACCACTTTTCCCCGCTGGCACCTTTGCTGTGGCAGCAAAAGCTGGACGTTTGTCTTTTTTGCTCCGGAGGGCACCGAAAGCGAAAAAAGGTGCTTTTGAGGATAGAGTCCTCAGGAAAGCAGAGAGGGCCAAATTGTCTGGGGCATTTGATGGGGTTCCAGGAGGCAGTGAGGACCAGCACCACTTTTCCCCGCTGGCACCTTTGCTGTGGCAGCAAAGGCTGGACGTTTGTCTTTTTTGCTCCAAACAGCGCCGAAAGTGAAAAAAGGTGCTTTTGAGGATAGAGTCCGCAGGAAAGCAGAGAGGGCCAAATTGTCTGGGGCATTTGATGGGGTTCCAGGAGGCAGTGAGGACCAGCACCACTTTTCCCCGCTGGCACCTTTGCTGTGGCAGCAAAAGCTGGACGTTTGTCTTTTTTGCTCCAAACAGCGGCGAAAGCGAAAAAAGGTGCTTTTGAGGATGGAGTCCGCAGGAAAGTAGAGAGGGCCAAATTGTGTGGTGCATTTGAAGGGGTTCCAGGAGGCAGTGAGGACCAGCACCACTTTTCCCCGCTGGCACCTTTGCTGTGGCAGCAAAATCTGGACGTTTGTTTTTTTTTGCTCCAAACAGCGGCGAAAGTGAAAAAAGTTGCTTTTGAGGATGGACTCCGCAGGAAAGCAGAGAGGGCCAAATTGTGTGGTGCATTTGAAGGCGTTCCAGGAGGCAGTGAGGACCAGCACCGCTTTTCCCCGCTGGCACCTTTGCTGTGGCAGCAAAAGCTGGACGTTTGTCTTTTTTGCTCCGGAGGGCGCCGAAAGCGAAAAAAGGTGCTTTTGAGGATAGATTCCTCAGGAAAGCAGAGAGGGCCAAATTGTCTGGGGCATTTGATGGGGTTCCAGGAGGCAGTGAGGACCAGCACCACTTTTCCCCGCTGGCACCTTTGCTGTGGCAGCAAAACCTGGACGTTTGTCTTTTTTGCTCCAAACAGCGGCGAAAGTGAAAAAAGGTGCTTTTGAGGATAGAGTCCGCAGGAAAGCAGAGAGGGCCAAATTGTCTGGGGCATTTGATGGGGTTCCAGGAGGCAGTGAGGACCAGCACCACTTTTCCCCGCTGGCACCTTTGCTGTGGCAGCAAAAGCTGGACGTTTGTCTTTTTTGCTCCAAACAGCGCCGAAAGCGAAAAAAGGTGCTTTTGAGGATAGAGTCCTCAGGAAAGCAGAGAGGGCCAAATTGTCTGGGGCATTTGATGGGGTTCCAGGAGGCAGTGAGGACCAGCACCACTTTTCCCCGCTGCCACCTTTGCTGTGGCAGCAAAAGCTGGACGTTTGTCTTTTTTGCTCCAAACAGCGCCGAAAATGAAAAAAGGTGCTTTTGAGGATGGATTCCGCAGGAAAGTAGAGAGGGCCAAATTGTCTGGGGCATTTGATGGGGTTCCAGGAGGCAGTGAGGACCAGCACCACTTTTCCCCGCTGCCACCTTTGCTGTGGCAGCAAAAGCTGGACGTTTGTCTTTTTTGCTCCAAACAGCGCCGAAAGCGAAAAAAGGTGCTTTTGAGGATAGAGTCCTCAGGAAAGCAGAGAGGGCCAAATTGTCTGGGGCATTTGATGGGGTTCCAGGAGGCAGTGAGGACCAGCACCACTTTTCCCCGCTGGCACCTTTGCTATGGCAGCAAAAGCTGAACGTTTGTCTTTTCAGCTCCGGAGGGTTCTGAAAGTGAAAAAATGTGCTTTTGAGGATAGAGTCCTCAGGAAAGCAGAGAGGGCCAAATTGTCTGGGGCATTTGATGGGGTTCCAGGAGGCAGTGAGGACCAGCACCACTTTTCCCCGCTGGCACCTTTGCTGTGGCAGCAAAGGCTGGACGTTTGTCTTTTTTGCTCCGGAGGGCGCCGAAAGCGAAAAAAGGTGCTTTTGAGGATAGAGTCCTCAGGAAAGCAGAGAGGGCCAAATTGTCTGGGGCATTTGATGGGGTTCCAGGAGGCAGTGAGGACCAGCACCACTTTTCCCCGCTGGCACCTTTGCTATGGCAGCAAAAGCTGAACGTTTGTCTTTTCAGCTCTGGAGGGTTCTGAAAGTGAAAAAAGGTGCTTTTGAGGATAGAGTCCTCAGGAAAGCAGAGAGGGCCAAATTGTCTGGGGCATTTGATGGGGTTCCAGGAGGCAGTGAGGACCAGCACCACTTTTCCCCGCTGGCACCTTTGCTGTGGCAGCAAAAGCTGAACGTTTCTCTTTTCAGCTCCGGAGGGTGCTGAAAGTGAAAAAAGGAGCTTTTGAGGATAGAGTCCTCAGGAAAGCAGAGAGGGCCAAATTGTCTGGGGCATTTGATGGGGTTCCAGGAGGCAGTGAGGACCAGCACCACTTTTCCCCGCTGGCACCTTTGCTGTGGCAGCAAAAGCTGGACGTTTGTCTTTTTTGCTCCAAGCAGCACCGAAAGCGAAAAAAGGTGCTTTTGAGGATAGAGTCCTCAGGAAAGCAGAGAGGGCCAAATTGTGTGGTGAATTTGAAGGCGTTCCAGGAGGCAGTGAGGACCAGCACCGCTTTTCCCTGCTGCCACCTTTGCTGTGGCAGCAAAACCTGGACGTTTGTCTTTTCTGCTCCAAACAGCGCCGAAAGCGAAAAAAGGTGCTTTTGAGGATAGAGTCCTCAGGAAAGCAGAGAGGGCCAAATTGTCTGGGGCATTTGATGGGGTTCCAGGAGGCAGTGAGGACCAGCACCACTTTTCCTCGCTGGCACCTTTGCTGTGGCAGCAAAAGCTGGACGTTTGTCTTTTTTGCTCCAAACAGCGCCGAAAGTGAAAAAAGGTGCTTTTGAGGATGGAGTCCGCAGGAAAGCAGAGAGGGCCAAATTGTCTGGGGCATTTGATGGGGTTCCAGGAGGCAGTGAGGACCAGCACCACTTTTCCCCGCTGGCACCTTTGCTGTGGCAGCAAAAGCTGGACGTTTGTCTTTTTTGCTCCAAACAGCGCCGAAAGCGAAAAAAGGTGCTTTTGAGGATAGAGTCCGCAGGAAAGCAGAGAGGGCCAAATTGTCTGGGGCATTTGATGGGGTTCCAGGAGGCAGTGAGGACCAGCACCACTTTTCCCCGCTGGCACCTTTGCTGTGGCAGCAAAAGCTGGACGTTTGTCTTTTTTGCTCCAAACAGCGCCAAAAGTGAAAAAAGGTGCTTTTGAGGATAGAGTCCGCAGGAAAGCAGAGAGGGCCAAATTGTCTGGGGCATTTGATGGGGTTCCAGGAGGCAGTGAGGACCAGCACCACTTTTCCCTGCTGGCACCTTTGCTGTGGCAGCAAAAGCTGGACGTTTGTCTTTTTTGCTCCAAACAGCGCCGAAAGCGAAAAAAGGTGCTTTTGAGGATAGAGTCCTCAGGAAAGCAGAGAGGGCCAAATTGTCTGGGGCATTTGATGGGGTTCCAGGAGGCAGTGAGGACCAGCACCACTTTTCCCCGCTGGCACCTTTGCTGTGGCAGCAAAAGCTGGACGTTTGTCTTTTTTGCTCCAAACAGCGCCGAAAGCGAAAAAAGGTGCTTTTGAGGATAGAGTCCTCAGGAAAGCAGAGAGGGCCAAATTGTCTGGGGCATTTGATGGTGTTCCAGGAGGCAGTGAGGACCAGCACCACTTTTCCCCGCTGGCACCTTTGCTGTGGCAGCAAAAGCTGGACGTTTGTCTTTTTTGCTCCAAACAGCGCTGAAAATGAAAAAAGGTGCTTTTGAGGATGGAGTCCGCAGGAAAGTAGAGAGGGCCAAATTGTCTGGGGCATTTGATGGGGTTCCAGGAGGCAGTGAGGACCAGCACCACTTTTCCCCGCTGGCACCTTTGCTGTGGCAGCAAAAGCTGGACGTTTGTCTTTTTTGCTCCAAACAGCGCCGAAAGCGAAAAAAGGTGCTTTTGAGGATAGAGTCCTCAGGAAAGCAGAGAGGGCCAAATTGTCTGGGGCATTTGATGGGGTTCCAGGAGGCAGTGAGGACCAGCACCACTTTTCCCCGCTGGCACCTTTGATATGGCAGCAAAAGCTGAACGTTTGTCTTTTCAGCTCCGGAGGGTTCTGAAAGTGAAAAAAGGTGCTTTTGAGGATAGAGTCCTCAGGAAAGCAGAGAGGGCCAAATTGTCTGGGGCATTTGATGGGGTTCCAGGAGGCAGTGAGGACCAGCACCACTTTTCCCCGCTGGCACCTTTGCTGTGGCAGCAAAAGCTGAACGTTTCTCTTTTCAGCTCCGGAGGGTGCTGAAAGTGAAAAAAGGAGCTTTTGAGGATAGAGTCCTCAGGAAAGCAGAGAGGGCCAAATTGTCTGGGGCATTTGATGGGGTTCCAGGAGGCAGTGAGGACCAGCACCACTTTTCCCCGCTGGCACCTTTGCTGTGGCAGCAAAAGCTGGACGTTTGTCTTTTTTGCTCCAAACAGCGCCGAAAGTGAAAAAAGGTGCTTTTGAGGATGGAGTCCGCAGGAAAGCAGAGAGGGCCAAATTGTCTGGGGCATTTGATGGGGTTCCAGGAGGCAGTGAGGACCAGCACCGCTTTTCCCCGCTGGCACCTTTGCTGTGGCAGCAAAAGCTGGACGTTTGTCTTTTTTGCTCCGGAGGGCGCCGAAAGCGAAAAAAGGTGCTTTTGAGGATAGAGTCCTCAGGAAAGCAGAGAGGGCCAAATTGTCTGGGGCATTTGATGGGGTTCCAGGAGGCAGTGAGGACCAGCACCACTTTTCCCCGCTGGCACCTTTGCTGTGGCAGCAAAAGCTGGACTTTTGTCTTTTTTGCTCCAAACAGCGCCGAAAGTGAAAAAAGGTGCTTTTGAGGATAGAGTCCGCAGGAAAGCAGAGAGGGCCAAATTGTCTGGGGCATTTGATGGGGTTCCAGGAGGCAGTGAGGACCAGCACCGCTTTTCCCCGCTGGCACCTTTGCTGTGGCAGCAAAAGCTGGACGTTTGTCTTTTTTGCTCCGGAGGGCGCCGAAAGCGAAAAAAGGTGCTTTTGAGGATAGAGTCCTCAGGAAAGCAGAGAGGGCCAAATTGTCTGGGGCATTTGATGGGGTTCCAGGAGGCAGTGAGGACCAGCACCACTTTTCCCCGCTGGCACCTTTGCTGTGGCAGCAAAAGCTGGACGTTTGTCTTTTTTGCTCCAAACAGCGCCGAAAGTGAAAAAAGGTGCTTTTGAGGATAGAGTCCGCAGGAAAGCAGAGAGGGCCAAATTGTCTGGGGCATTTGATGGGGTTCCAGGAGGCAGTGAGGACCAGCACCACTTTTCCCCGCTGCCACCTTTGCTGTGGCAGCAAAAGCTGGACGTTTGTCTTTTTTGCTCCAAACAGCGCCGAAAGCGAAAAAAGGTGCTTTTGAGGATAGAGTCCGCAGGAAAGCAGAGAGGGCCAAATTGTCTGGGGCATTTGATGGGGTTCCAGGAGGCAGTGAGGACCAGCACCACTTTTCCCCGCTGGCACCTTTGCTGTGGCAGCAGAAGCTGGACGTTTGTCTTTTTTGCTCCAAACAGCGCCGAAAGTGAAAAAAGGTGCTTTTGAGGATAGAGTCCACAGGAAAACAGAGAGGGCCAAATTGTCTGGGGCATTTGATGGGGTTCCAGGAGGCAGTGAGGACCAGCACCACTTTTCCCCGCTGCCACCTTTGCTGTGGCAGCAAAAGCTGGACGTTTGTCTTTTTTGCTCCAAACAGCGCCGAAAGCGAAAAAAGGTGCTTTTGAGGATAGAGTCCTCAGGAAAGCAGAGAGGGCCAAATTGTCTGGGGCATTTGATGGGGTTCAAGGAGGCAGTGAGGACCAGCACCACTTTTCCCCGCTGGCACCTTTGCTGTGGCAGCAAAAGCTGGACGTTTGTCTTTTTTGCTCCAAACAGCGCCGAAAATGAAAAAAGGTGCTTTTGAGGATGGAGTCCGCAGGAAAGTAGAGAGGGCCAAATTGTCTGGGGCATTTGATGGGGTTCCAGGAGGAAGTGAGGACCAGCACCACTTTTCCCCGCTGCCACCTTTGCTGTGGCAGCAAAAGCTGGACGTTTGTCTTTTTTGCTCCAAACAGCGCCGAAAGCGAAAAAAGGTGCTTTTGAGGATAGAGTCCTCAGGAAAGCAGAGAGGGCCAAATTGTGTGGTGAATTTGAAGGCGTTCCAGGAGGCAGTGAGGACCAGCACCGCTTTTCCCTGCTGCCACCTTTGCTGTGGCAGCAAAACCTGGACGTTTGTCTTTTCTGCTCGAAACAGCGCCGAAAGCGAAAAAAGGTGCTTTTGAGGATAGAGTCCTCAGGAAAGCAGAGAGGGCCAAATTGTCTGGGGCATTTGATGGGGTTCCAGGAGGCAGTGAGGACCAGCACCACTTTTCCCCGCTGGCACCTTTGCTGTGGAAGCAAAGGCTGGACGTTTGTCTTTTTTGCTCCAAACAGCGCCGAAAGTGAAAAAAGGTGCTTTTGAGGATAGAGTCCGCAGGAAAGCAGAGAGGGCCAAATTGTCTGGGGCATTTGATGGGGTTCCAGGAGGCAGTGAGGACCAGCACCACTTTTCCCCGCTGGCACCTTTGCTGTGGCAGCAAAGGCTGGACGTTTGTCTTTTTTGCTCCAAACAGCGCCGAAAGTGAAAAAAGGTGCTTTTGAGGATGGAGTCCGCAGGAAAGCAGAGAGGGCCAAATTGTCTGGGGCATTTGATGGGGTTCCAGGAGGCAGTGAGGACCAGCACCACTTTTCCCCGCTGGCACCTTTGCTGTGGCAGCAAAAGCTGAACGTTTCTCTTTTCAGCTCCGGAGGGTGCTGAAAGTGAAAAAAAAAGCTTTTGAGGATAGAGTCCTCAGGAAAGCAGAGAGGGCCAAATTGTCTGGGGCATTTGATGGGGTTCCAGGAGGCAGTGAGGACCAGCACCACTTTTCCCCGCTGGCACCTTTGCTGTGGCAGCAAAAGCTGGACGTTTGTCTTTTTTGCTCCAAACATCGGCGAAAGTGAAAAAAGGTGCTTTTGAGGATAGAGTCCTCAGGAAAGCAGAGAGGGCCAAATTGTCTGGGGCATTTGATGGGGTTCCAGGAGGCAGTGAGGACCAGCACCTCTTTTCCCCGCTGGCACCTTTGCTGTGGCAGCAAAAGCTGGACGTTTGTCTTTTTTGCTCCAAGCAGCACCGAAAGCGAAAAAAGGTGCTTTTGAGGATAGAGTCCTCAGGAAAGCAGAGAGGGCCAAATTGTGTGGTGAATTTGAAGGCGTTCCAGGAGGCAGTGAGGACCAGCACCGCTTTTCCCTGCTGCCACCTTTGCTGTGGCAGCAAAACCTGGACGTTTGTCTTTTCTGCTCCAAACAGCGCCGAAAGCGAAAAAAGGTGCTTTTGAGGATAGAGTCCTCAGGAAAGCAGAGAGGGCCAAATTGTCTGGGGCATTTGATGGGGTTCCAGGAGGCAGTGAGGACCAGCACCACTTTTCCCTGCTGGCACCTTTGCTGTGGCAGCAAAAGCTGGACGTTTGTCTTTTTTGCTCCAAACAGCGCCGAAAGTGAAAAAAGGTGCTTTTGAGGATAGAGTCCTCAGGAAAGCAGAGAGGGCCAAATTGTCTGGGGCATTTGATGGGGTTCCAGGAGGCAGTGAGGACCAGCACCACTTTTCCCCGCTGGCACCTTTGCTGTGGCAGCAAAAGCTGGACGTTTGTCTTTTTTGCTCCAAACAGCGGCGAAAGTGAAAAAAGGTGCTTTTGAGGATAGAGTCCTCAGGAAAGCAGAGAGGGCCAAATTGTCTAAGGCATTTGATGGGGTTCCAGGAGGCAGTGAGGACCAGCACCACTTTTCCCCGCTGCCACCTTTGCTGTGGCAGCAAAAGCTGGACGTTTGTCTTTTTTGCTCCAAACAGCGCCGAAAGCGAAAAAAGGTGCTTTTGAGGATAGAGTCCGCAGGAAAGCAGAGAGGGCCAAATTGTCTGGGGCATTTGATGGGGTTCCAGGAGGCAGTGAGGACCAGCACCACTTTTCCCCGCTGGCACCTTTGCTGTGGCAGCAAAAGCTGGACGTTTGTCTTTTTTGCTCCAAACAGCGCCGAAAGTGAAAAAAGGTGCTTTTGAGGATAGAGTCCGCAGGAAAGCAGAGAGGGCCAAATTGTCTGGGGCATTTGATGGGGTTCCAGGAGGCAGTGAGGACCAGCACCGCTTTTCCCCGCTGGCACCTTTGCTGTGGCAGCAAAAGCTGGACGTTTGTCTTTTTTGCTCCGGAGGGCGCCGAAAGCGAAAAAAGGTGCTTTTGAGGATAGAGTCCTCAGGAAAGCAGAGAGGGCCAAATTGTCTGTGGCATTTGATGGGGTTCCAGGAGGCAGTGAGGACCAGCACCACTTTTCCCCGCTGGCACCTTTGCTGTGGCAGCAAAAGCTGGACGTTTGTCTTTTTTGCTCCAAACAGCGGCGAAAGTGAAAAAAGGTGCTTTTGAGGATAGAGTCCTCAGGAAAGCAGAGAGGGCCAAATTGTCTGGGGCATTTGATGGGGTTCCAGGAGGCAGTGAGGACTAGCACCACTTTTCCCCGCTGGCACCTTTGCTGTGGCAGCAAAAGCTGGACGTTTGTCTTTTTTGCTCCAAACAGCGCCGAAAGCGAAAAAAGGTGCTTTTGAGGATAGAGTCCGCAGGAAAGCAGAGAGGGCCAAATTGTCTGGGGCATTTGATGGGGTTCCAGGAGGCAGTGAGGACCAGCACCACTTTTCCCCGCTGGCACCTTTGCTGTGGCAGCAAAAGCTGGACGTTTGTCTTTTTTGCTCCAAACAGCGCCGAAAGTGAAAAAAGGTGCTTTTGAGGATAGAGTCCACAGGAAAGCAGAGAGGGCCAAATTGTCTGGGGCATTTGATGGGGTTCCAGGAGGCAGTGAGGACCAGCATTACTTTTCCCCGCTGGCACCTTTGCTGTGGCAGCAAAAGCTGGACGTTTGTCTTTTTTGCTCCGGAGGGCGCCGAACGCGAAAAAAGGTGCTTTTGAGGATAGAGTCCTCAGGAAAGCAGAGAGGGCCAAATTGTCTGGGGCATTTGATGGGGTTCCAGGAGGCAGTGAGGACCAGCACCACTTTTCCCCGCTGGCACCTTTGCTGTGGCAGCAAAAGCTGGACGTTTGTCTTTTTTGCTCCAAACAGCGCCGAAAATGAAAAAAGGTGCTTTTGAGGATGGAGTCCGCAGGAAAGTAGAGAGGGCCAAATTGTCTGGGGCATTTGATGGGGTTCCAGGAGGCAGTGAGGACCAGCACCACTTTTCCCCGCTGCCACCTTTGCTGTGGCAGCAAAAGCTGGACGTTTGTCTTTTTTGCTCCAAACAGCGCCGAAAGCGAAAAAAGGTGCTTTTGAGGATAGAGTCCTCAGGAAAGCAGAGAGGGCCAAATTGTCTGGGGCATTTGATGGGGTTCCAGGAGGCAGTGAGGACCAGCACCACTTTTCCCCGCTGGCACCTTTGCTATGGCAGCAAAAGCTGAACGTTTGTCTTTTCAGCTCCGGAGGGTTCTGAAAGTGAAAAAAGGTGCTTTTGAGGATAGAGTCCTCAGGAAAGCAGAGAGGGCCAAATTGTCTGGGGCATTTGATGGGGTTCCAGGAGGCAGTGAGGACCAGCACCACTTTTCCCCGCTGGCACCTTTGCTGTGGCAGCAAAACCTGGACGTTTGTCTTTTTTGCTCCGGAGGGCGCCGAAAGCAAAAAAAGGTGCTTTTGAGGATAGAGTCCGCAGGAAAGCAGAGAGGGCCAAATTGTCTGGGGCATTTGATGGGGTTCCAGGAGGCAGTGAGGACCAGCACCACTTTTCCCCGCTGGCACCTTTGCTGTGGCAGCAAAAGCTGGACGTTTGTCTTTTCTGCTCCGGAGGGCGCCGAAAATGAAAAAAGGTGCTTTTGAGGATGGAGTCCGCAGGAAAGTAGAGAGGGCCAAATTGTCTGGGGCATTTGATGGGGTTCCAGGAGGCAGTGAGGACCAGCACCACTTTTCCCCGCTGGCACCTTTGCTGTGGCAGCAAAAGCTGGACGTTTGTCTTTTTTGCTCCAAACAGCGCCGAAAGTGAAAAAAGGTGCTTTTGAGGATAGAGTCCGCAGGAAAGCAGAGAGGGCCAAATTGTCTGGGGCATTTGATGGGGTTCCAGGAGGCAGTGAGGACCAGCACCGCTTTTCCCTGCTGCCACCTTTGCTGTGGCAGCAAAACCTGGACGTTTGTCTTTTCTGCTCGAAACAGCGCCGAAAATGAAAAAAGGTGCTTTTGAGGATAGAGTCCTCAGGAAAGCAGAGAGGGCCAAATTGTCTGGGGCATTTGATGGGGTTCCAGGAGGCAGTGAGGACCAGCACCACTTTTCCCCGCTGGCACCTTTGCTGTGGCAGCAAAGGCTGGACGTTTGTCTTTTTTGCTCCAAACAGCGCCGAAAATGAAAAAAGGTGCTTTTGAGGATGGAGTCCGCAGGAAAGCAGAGAGGGCCAAATTGTCTGGGGCATTTGATGGGGTTCCAGGAGGCAGTGAGGACCAGCACCGCTTTTCCCCGCTGGCACCTTTGCTGTGGCAGCAAAAGCTGGACGTTTGTCTTTTTTGCTTTGGAGGGCGCCGAAAGCGAAAAAAGGTGCTTTTGAGGATAGAGTCCGCAGGAAAGCAGAGAGGGCCAAATTGTCTGGGGCATTTGATGGGGTTCCAGGAGGCAGTGAGGACCAGCACCACTTTTCCCCGCTGGCACCTTTGCTGTGGCAGCAAAAGCTGGACGTTTGTCTTTTTTGCTCCAAACAGCGCCGAAAGTGAAAAAAGGTGCTTTTGAGGATAGAGTCTGCAGGAAAGCAGAGAGGGCCAAATTGTCTGGGGCATTTGATGGGGTTCCAGGAGGCAGTGAGGACCAGCACCACTTTTCCCCGCTGGCACCTTTGCTGTGGCAGCAAAAGCTGGACGTTTGTCTTTTTTGCTCCGGAGGGCGCCGAAAGCGAAAAACGGTGCTTTTGAGGATAGAGTCCTCAGGAAAGCAGAGAGGGCCAAATTGTCTGGGGCATTTGATGGGGTTCCAGGAGGCAGTGAGGACCAGCACCACTTTTCCCCGCTGCCACCTTTGCTGTGGCAGCAAAAGCTGGACGTTTGTCTTTTTTGCTCCAAACAGCGCCGAAAATGAAAAAAGGTGCTTTTGAGGATGGAGTCCGCAGGAAAGTAGAGAGGGCCAAATTGTCTGGGGCATTTGATGGGGTTCCAGGAGGCAGTGAGGACCAGCACCACTTTTCCCCGCTGCCACCTTTGCTGTGGCAGCAAAAGCTGGACGTTTGTCTTTTTTGCTCCAAACAGCGCCGAAAGCGAAAAAAGGTGCTTTTGAGGATAGAGTCCTCAGGAAAGCAGAGAGGGCCAAATTGTCTGGGGCATTTGATGGGGTTCCAGGAGGCAGTGAGGACCAGCACCACTTTTCCCCGCTGGCACCTTTGCTATGGCAGCAAAAGCTGAACGTTTTTCTTTTCAGCTCCGGAGGGTTCTGAAAGTGAAAAAAGGTGCTTTTGAGGATAGAGTCCTCAGGAAAGCAGAGAGGGCCAAATTGTCTGGGGCATTTGATGGGGTTCCAGGAGGCAGTGAGGACCAGCACCACTTTTCCCCGCTGGCACCTTTGCTGTGGCAGCAAAAGCTGAACGTTTGTCTTTTCAGCTCCGGAGGGTGCTGAAAGTGAAAAAAAGTGCTTTTGAGGATAGAGTCCTCAGGAAAGCAGAGAGGGCCAAATTGTCTGGGGCATTTGATGGGGTTCCAGGAGGCAGTGAGGACCAGCACCACTTTTCCCCGCTGCCACCTTTGCTGTGGCAGCAAAAGCTGGACGTTTGTCTTTTTTGCTCCAAACAGCGGCGAAAGTGAAAAAAGGTGCTTCTGAGGATAGAGTCCTCAGGAAAGCAGAGAGGGCCAAATTGTCTGGGGCATTTGATGGGGTTCCAGGAGGCAGTGAGGACCAGCACCACTTTTCCCCGCTGGCACCTTTGCTGTGGCAGCAAAACCTGGACGTTTGTCTTTTTTGCTCCGGAGGGCGCCGAAAGCAAAAAAAGGTGCTTTTGAGGATAGAGTCCGCAGGAAAGCAGAGAGGGCCAAATTGTCTGGGGCATTTGATGGGGTTCCAGGAGGCAGTGAGGACCAGCACCACTTTTCCCCGCTGGCACCTTTGCTGTGGCAGCAAAAGCTGGACGTTTGTCTTTTCTGCTCCGGAGGGCGCCGAAAATGAAAAAAGGTGCTTTTGAGGATGGAGTCCGCAGGAAAGTAGAGAGGGCCAAATTGTCTGGGGCATTTGATGGGGTTCCAGGAGGCAGTGAGGACCAGCACCACTTTTCCCCGCTGCCACCTTTGCTGTGGCAGCAAAGGCTGGACGTTTGTCTTTTTTGCTCCAAACAGCGCCGAAAGTGAAAAAAGGTGCTTTTGAGGATGGAGTCCGCAGGAAAGCAGAGAGGGCCAAATTGTCTGGGGCATTTGATGGGGTTCCAGGAGGCAGTGAGGACCAGCACCGCTTTTCCCCGCTGGCACCTTTGCTGTGGCAGCAAAAGCTGGACGTTTGTCTTTTTTGCTCCGGAGGGCGCCGAAAGCGAAAAAAGGTGCTTTTGAGGATAGAGTCCTCAGGAAAGCAGAGAGGGCCAAATTGTCTGGGGCATTTGATGGGGTTCCAGGAGGCAGTGAGGACCAGCACCACTTTTCCCCGCTGGCACCTTTGCTGTGGCAGCAAAAGCTGGACGTTTGTCTTTTTTGCTCCAAACAGCGGCGAAAGTGAAAAAAGGTGCTTTTGAGGATAGAGTCCGCAGGAAAGCAGAGAGGGCCAAATTGTCTGGGGCATTTGATGGGGTTCCAGGAGGCAGTGAGGACCAGCACCACTTTTCCCCGCTGGCACCTTTGCTGTGGCAGCAAAACCTGGACGTTTGTCTTTTTTGCTCCGGAGGGCGCCGAAAGCAAAAAAAGGTGCTTTTGAGGATAGAGTCCGCAGGAAAGCAGAGAGGGCCAAATTGTCTGGGGCATTTGATGGGGTTCCAGGAGGCAGTGAGGACCAGCACCACTTTTCCCCGCTGGCACCTTTGCTGTGGCAGCAAAAGCTGGACGTTTGTCTTTTTTGCTCCAAACAGCGCCGAAAGTGAAAAAAGGTGCTTTTGAGGATAGAGTCCGCAGGAAAGCAGAGAGGGCCAAATTGTCTGGGGCATTTGATGGGGTTCCAGGAGGCAGTGAGGACCAGCACCACTTTTCCCCGCTGCCACCTTTGCTGTGGCAGCAAAAGCTGGACGTTTGTCTTTTTTGCTCCAAACAGCGCCGAAAGCGAAAAAAGGTGCTTTTGAGGATAGAGTCCTCAGGAAAGCAGAGAGGGCCAAATTGTCTGGGGCATTTGATGGGGTTCCAGGAGGCAGTGAGGACCAGCACCACTTTTCCCCGCTGGCACCTTTGCTGTGGCAGCAAAAGCTGAACGTTTGTCTTTTCAGCTCCGGAGGGTGCTGAAAGTGAAAAAAAGTGCTTTTGAGGATAGAGTCCTCAGGAAAGCAGAGAGGGCCAAATTGTCTGGGGCATTTGATGGGGTTCCAGGAGGCAGTGAGGACCAGCACCACTTTTCCCCGCTGGCACCTTTGCTGTGGCAGCAAAACCTGGACGTTTGTCTTTTTTGCTCCGGAGGGCGCCGAAAGCAAAAAAAGGTGCTTTTGAGGATAGAGTCCGCAGGAAAGCAGAGAGGGCCAAATTGTCTGGGGCATTTGATGGGGTTCCAGGAGGCAGTGAGGACCAGCACCACTTTTCCCCGCTGGCACCTTTGCTGTGGCAGCAAAAGCTGGACGTTTGTCTTTTTTGCTCCAAACAGCGCCGAAAGCGAAAAAAGGTGCTTTTGAGGATAGAGTCCGCTGGAAAGCAGAGAGGGCCAAATTGTCTGGGGCATTTGATGGGGTTCCAGGAGTCAGTGAGGACCAGCACCACTTTTCCCCGCTGGCACCTTTGCTGTGGCAGCAAAAGCTGGACGTTTTTCTTTTTTGCTCCGGAGGGCGCCGAAAGCGAAAAAAGGTGCTTTTGAGGATAGATTCCTCAGGAAAGCAGAGAGGGCCAAATTGTCTGGGGCATTTGATGGGGTTCCAGGAGGCAGTGAGGACCAGCACCACTTTTCCCTGCTGGCACCTTTGCTGTGGCAGCAAAAGCTGGACGTTTGTCTTTTTTGCTCCAAACAGCGGCGAAAGTGAAAAAAGGTGCTTTTGAGGATAGAGTCCGCAGGAAAGCAGAGAGGGCCAAATTGTCTGGGGCATTTGATGGGGTTCCAGGAGGCAGTGAGGACCAGCACCACTTTTCCCCGCTGCCACCTTTGCTGTGGCAGCAAAACCTGGACGTTTGTCTTTTCTGCTCCAAACAGCGCCGAAAGCGAAAAAAGGAGCTTTTGAGGATAGAGTCCTCAGGAAAGCAGAGAGGGCCAAATTGTCTGGGGCATTTGATGGGGTTCCAGGAGGCAGTGAGGACCAGCACCACTTTTCCCCGCTGGCACCTTTGCTGTGGCAGCAAAGGCTGGACGTTTGTCTTTTTTGCTCCGGAGGGCACCGAAAGCGAAAAAAGGTGCTTTTGAGGATAGAGTCCGCAGGAAAGCAGAGAGGGCCAAATTGTCTGGGGCATTTGATGGGGTTCCAGGAGGCAGTGAGGACCAGCACCACTTTTCCCCGCTACCACCTTTGCTGTGGCAGCAAAAGCTGGACATTTGTCTTTTTTGCTCCAAACAGCGGCGAAAGTGAAAAAAGGTGCTTTTGAGGATAGAGTCCGCAGGAAAGCAGAGAGGGCCAAATTGTGTGGGGCATTTGATGGGGTTCCAGGAGGCAGTGAGGACCAGCACCACTTTTCCCCGCTGCCACCTTTGCTGTGGCAGCAAAACCTGGACGTTTGTCTTTTTTGCTCCAAACAGCGGCGAAAGCGAAAAAAGGTGCTTTTGAGGATGGAGTCCGCAGGAAAGCAGAGAGGGCCAAATTGTCTGGGGCATTTGATGGGGTTCCAGGAGGCAGTGAGGACCAGCACCACTTTTCCCCGCTGGCACCTTTGCTGTGGCAGCAAAAGCTGGACGTTTGTCTTTTTTGCTCCAAACAGCGGCGAAAGCGAAAAAAGGTGCTTTTGAGGATAGAGTCCTCAGGAAAGCAGAGAGGGCCAAATTGTGTGGGGCATTTGATGGGGTTCCAGGAGGCAGTGAGGACCAGCACCACTTTTCCCCGCTGGCACCTTTGCTGTGGCAGCAAAAGCTGGACGTTTGTCTTTTTTGCTCCAAACAGCGGCGAAAGTGAAAAAAGGTGCTTTTGAGGATAGAGTCCGCAGGAAAGCAGAGAGGGCCAAATTGTCTGGGGCATTTGATGGGGTTCCAGGAGGCAGTGAGGACCAGCACCACTTTTCCCCGCTGCCACCTTTGCTGTGGCAGCAAAAGCTGGACGTTTGTCTTTTTTGCTCCAAACAGCGCCGAAAGCGAAAAAAGGTGCTTTTGAGGATGGAGTCCGCAGGAAAGCAGAGAGGGCCAAATTGTCTGGGGCATTTGATGGGGTTCCAGGAGGCAGTGAGGACCAGCACCACTTTTCCCCGCTGGCACCTTTGCTGTGGCAGCAAAAGCTGGACGTTTGTCTTTTTTGCTCCAAACAGCGGCGAAAGCGAAAAAAGGTGCTTTTGAGGATAGAGTCCGCAGGAAAGCAGAGAGGGCCAAATTGTCTGGGGCATTTGATGGGGTTCCAGGAGGCAGTGAGGACCAGCACCACTTTTCCCCGCTGGCACCTTTGCTGTGGCAGCAAAAGCTGGACGTTTGTCTTTTTTGCTCCAAACAGCGCCGAAAATGAAAAAAGGTGCTTTTGAGGATGGAGTCCGCAGGAAAGTAGAGAGGGCCAAATTGTCTGGGGCATTTGATGGGGTTCCAGGAGGCAGTGAGGACCAGCACCACTTTTCCCCGCTGCCACCTTTGCTGTGGCAGCAAAAGCTGGACGTTTGTCTTTTTTGCTCCAAACAGCGCCGAAAGCGAAAAAAGGTGCTTTTGAGGATAGAGTCCTCAGGAAAGCAGAGAGGGCCAAATTGTCTGGGGCATTTGATGGGGTTCCAGGAGGCAGTGAGGACCAGCACCACTTTTCCCCGCTGGCACCTTTGCTATGGCAGCAAAAGCTGAACGTTTGACTTTTCAGCTTCGGAGGGTTCTGAAAGTGAAAAAAGGTGCTTTTGAGGATAGAGTCCTCAGGAAAGCAGAGAGGGCCAAATTGTCTGGGGCATTTGATGGGGTTCCAGGAGGCAGTGAGGACCAGCACCACTTTTCCCCGCTACCACCTTTGCTGTGGCAGCAAAAGCTGGACATTTGTCTTTTTTGCTCCAAACAGCGGCGAAAGTGAAAAAAGGTGCTTTTGAGGATAGAGTCCGCAGGAAAGCAGAGAGGGCCAAATTGTGTGGGGCATTTGATGGGGTTCCAGGAGGCAGTGAGGACCAGCACCACTTTTCCCCGCTGGCACCTTTGCTGTGGCAGCAAAAGCTGGACGTTTGTCTTTTTTGCTCTAAACAGCGCCGAAAGCGAAAAAAGGTGCTTTTGAGGATGGAGTCCGCAGGAAAGCAGAGAGGGCCAAATTGTCTGGGGCATTTGATGGGGTTCCAGGAGGCAGTGAGGACCAGCACCACTTTTCCCCGCTGGCACCTTTGCTGTGGCAGCAAAAGCTGGACGTTTGTCTTTTTTGCTCCAAACAGCGGCGAAAGCGAAAAAAGGTGCTTTTGAGGATAGAGTCCTCAGGAAAGCAGAGAGGGCCAAATTGTGTGGGGCATTTGATGGGGTTCCAGGAGGCAGTGAGGACCAGCACCACTTTTCCCCGCTGGCACCTTTGCTGTGGCAGCAAAAGCTGGACGTTTGTCTTTTTTGCTCCAAACAGCGGCGAAAGTGAAAAAAGGTGCTTTTGAGGATAGAGTCCGCAGGAAAGCAGAGAGGGCCAAATTGTCTGGGGCATTTGATGGGGTTCCAGGAGGCAGTGAGGACCAGCACCACTTTTCCCCGCTGCCACCTTTGCTGTGGCAGCAAAAGCTGGACGTTTGTCTTTTTTGCTCCAAACAGCGCCGAAAGCGAAAAAAGGTGCTTTTGAGGATGGAGTCCGCAGGAAAGCAGAGAGGGCCAAATTGTCTGGGGCATTTGATGGGGTTCCAGGAGGCAGTGAGGACCAGCACCACTTTTCCCCGCTGGCACCTTTGCTGTGGCAGCAAAAGCTGGACGTTTGTCTTTTTTGCTCCAAACAGCGCCGAAAGCGAAAAAAGGTGCTTTTGAGGATAGAGTCCGCAGGAAAGCAGAGAGGGCCAAATTGTCTGGGGCATTTGATGGGGTTCCAGGAGGCAGTGAGGACCAGCACCACTTTTCCCCGCTGGCACCTTTGCTGTGGCAGCAAAAGCTGGACGTTTGTCTTTTTTGCTCCAAACAGCGCCGAAAATGAAAAAAGGTGCTTTTGAGGATGGAGTCCGCAGGAAAGTAGAGAGGGCCAAATTGTCTGGGGCATTTGATGGGGTTCCAGGAGGCAGTGAGGACCAGCACCACTTTTCCCCGCTGCCACCTTTGCTGTGGCAGCAAAAGCTGGACGTTTGTCTTTTTTGCTCCAAACAGCGCCGAAAGCGAAAAAAGGTGCTTTTGAGGATAGAGTCCTCAGGAAAGCAGAGAGGGCCAAATTGTCTGGGGCATTTGATGGGGTTCCAGGAGGCAGTGAGGACCAGCACCACTTTTCCCCGCTGGCACCTTTGCTATGGCAGCAAAAGCTGAACGTTTGACTTTTCAGCTTCGGAGGGTTCTGAAAGTGAAAAAAGGTGCTTTTGAGGATAGAGTCCTCAGGAAAGCAGAGAGGGCCAAATTGTCTGGGGCATTTGATGGGGTTCCAGGAGGCAGTGAGGACCAGCACCACTTTTCCCCGCTGGCACCTTTGCTGTGGCAGCAAAAGCTGGACGTTTGTCTTTTCAGCTCCGGAGGGTGCTGAAAGTGAAAAAAGGTGCTTTTGAGGATAGAGTCCTCAGGAAAGCAGAGAGGGCCAAATTGTCTGGGGCATTTGATGGGGTTCCAGGAGGCAGTGAGGACCAGCACCACTTTTCCCCGCTGGCACCTTTGCTGTGGCAGCAAAAGCTGGACGTTTGTCTTTTTTGCTCCAAACAGCGCCGAAAGTGAAAAAATGTGCTTTTGAGGATAGAGTCCTCAGGAAAGCAGAGAGGGCCAAATTGTCTGGGGCATTTGATGGGGTTCCAGGAGGCAGTGAGGACCAGCACCACTTTTCCCCGCTGGCACCTTTGCTGTGGCAGCAAAAGCTGGACGTTTGTCTTTTTTGCTCCGGAGGGCGCCGAAAGCGAAAAAAGGTGCTTTTGAGGATAGAGTCCTCAGGAAAGCAGAGAGGGCCAAATTGTCTGGGGCATTTGATGGGGTTCCAGGAGGCAGTGAGGACCAGCACCACTTTTCCCCGCTGGCACCTTTGCTGTGGCAGACAAGGCTGGACGTTTGTCTTTTTTGCTCCAAACAGCGGCGAAAGTGAAAAAAGGTGCTTTTGAGGATAGAGTCCGCAGGAAAGCAGAGAGGGCCAAATTGTCTGGGGCATTTGATGGGGTTCCAGGAGGCAGTGAGGACCAGCACCACTTTTCCCCGCTGCCACCTTTGCTGTGGCAGCAAAATCTGGACGTTTGTCTTTTTTGCTCCAAACAGCGGCGAAAGCGAAAAAAGGTGCTTTTGAGGATGGAGTCCGCAGGAAAGTAGAGAGGGCCAAATTGTGTGGTGCATTTGAAGGGGTTCCAGGAGGCAGTGAGGACCAGCACCACTTTTCCCCGCTGCCACCTTTGCTGTGGCAGCAAAAGCTGGATGTTTGTCTTTTTTGCTCCAAACAGCGGCGAAAGTGAAAAAAGGTGCTTTTGAGGATGGACTCCGCAGGAAAGCAGAGAGGGCCAAATTGTGTGGTGCATTTGAAGGCGTTCCAGGAGGCAGTGAGGACCAGCACCGCTTTTCCCCGCTGCCACCTTTGCTGTGGCAGCAAAAGCTGGACGTTTGTCTTTTTTGCTCCGGAGGGCGCCGAAAGCGAAAAAAGGTGCTTTTGAGGATAGAGTCCTCAGGAAAGCAGAGAGGGCCAAATTGTCTGGGGCATTTGATGGGGTTCCAGGAGGCAGTGAGGACCAGCACCACTTTTCCCCGCTGGCACCTTTGCTGTGGCAGCAAAAGCTGAACGTTTGTCTTTTCAGCTCCGGAGGGTGCTGAAAGTGAAAAAAAGTGCTTTTGAGGATAGAGTCCTCAGGAAAGCAGAGAGGGCCAAATTGTCTGGGGCATTTGATGGGGTTCCAGGAGGCAGTGAGGACCAGCACCGCTTTTCCCCGCTGGCACCTTTGCTGTGGCAGCAAAACCTGGACGTTTGTCTTTTTTGCTCCGGAGGGCGCCGAAAGCAAAAAAAGGTGCTTTTGAGGATAGAGTCCGCAGGAAAGCAGAGAGGGCCAAATTGTCTGGGGCATTTGATGGGGTTCCAGGAGGCAGTGAGGACCAGCACCACTTTTCCCCGCTGGCACCTTTGCTGTGGCAGCAAAAGCTGGACGTTTGTCTTTTCTGCTCCGGAGGGCGCCGAAAATGAAAAAAGGTGCTTTTGAGGATGGAGTCCGCAGGAAAGTAGAGAGGGCCAAATTGTCTGGGGCATTTGATGGGGTTCCAGGAGGCAGTGAGGACCAGCACCACTTTTCCCCGCTGGCACCTTTGCTGTGGCAGCAAAAGCTGGACGTTTGTCTTTTTTGCTCTAAACAGCGCCGAAAGCGAAAAAAGGTGCTTTTGAGGATAGAGTCCGCTGGAAAGCAGAGAGGGCCAAATTGTCTGGGGCATTTGATGGGGTTCCAGGAGGCAGTGAGGACCAGCACCACTTTTCCCCGCTGGCACCTTTGCTGTGGCAGCAAAAGCTGGACGTTTGTCTTTTTTGCTCCGGAGGGCGCCGAAAGCGAAAAAAGGTGCTTTTGAGGATAGATTCCTCAGGAAAGCAGAGAGGGCCAAATTGTCTGGGGCATTTGATGGGGTTCCAGGAGGCAGTGAGGACCAGCACCACTTTTCCCTGCTGGCACCTTTGCTGTGGCAGGAAAAGCTGGACGTTTGTCTTTTTTGCTCCAAACAGCGGCGAAAGTGAAAAAAGGTGCTTTTGAGGATAGAGTCCGCAGGAAAGCAGAGAGGGCCAAATTGTCTGGGGCATTTGATGGGGTTCCAGGAGGCAGTGAGGACCAGCACCACTTTTCCCCGCTGCCACCTTTGCTGTGGCAGCAAAACCTGGACGTTTGTCTTTTCTGCTCCAAACAGCGCCGAAAGCGAAAAAAGGTGCTTTTGAGGATAGAGTCCTCAGGAAAGCAGAGAGGGCCAAATTGTCTGGGGCATTTGATGGGGTTCCAGGAGGCAGTGAGGACCAGCACCACTTTTCCCCGCTGGCACCTTTGCTGTGGCAGCAAAAGCTGGACATTTGTCTTTTTTGCTCCAAACAGCGGCGAAAGTGAAAAAAGGTGCTTTTGAGGATAGAGTCCGCAGGAAAGCAGAGAGGGCCAAATTGTCTGGTGCATTTGATGGGGTTCCAGGAGGCAGTGAGGACCAGCACCACTTTTCCCCGCTGCCACCTTTGCTGTGGCAGCAAAACCTGGACGTTTGTCTTTTTTGCTCCAAACAGCGGCGAAAGCGAAAAAAGGTGCTTTTGAGGATGGAGTCCGCAGGAAAGCAGAGAGGGCCAAATTGTCTGGGGCATTTGATGGGGTTCCAGGAGGCAGTGAGGACCAGCACCACTTTTCCCCGCTGGCACCTTTGCTGTGGCAGCAAAAGCTGGACGTTTGTCTTTTTTGCTCCAAACAGCGGCGAAAGCGAAAAAAGGTGCTTTTGAGGATAGAGTCCTCAGGAAAGCAGAGAGGGCCAAATTGTCTGGGGCATTTGATGGGGTTCCAGGAGGCAGTGAGGACCAGCACCACTTTTCCCCGCTGGCACCTTTGCTGTGGCAGCAAAAGCTGGACGTTTGTCTTTTTTGCTCCAAACAGCGGCGAAAGTGAAAAAAGGTGCTTTTGAGGATAGAGTCCGCAGGAAAGCAGAGAGGGCCAAATTGTCTGGGGCATTTGATGGGGTTCCAGGAGGCAGTGAGGACCAGCACCACTTTTCCCCGCTGCCACCTTTGCTGTGGCAGCAAAAGCTGGACGTTTGTCTTTTTTGCTCCAAACAGCGCCGAAAGCGAAAAAAGGTGCTTTTGAGGATGGAGTCCGCAGGAAAGCAGAGAGGGCCAAATTGTCTGGGGCATTTGATGGGGTTCCAGAAGGCAGTGAGGACCAGCACCACTTTTCCCCGCTGGCACCTTTGCTGTGGCAGCAAAAGCTGGACGTTTGTCTTTTTTGCTCCAAACAGCGGCGAAAGTGAAAAAAGGTGCTTTTGAGGATAGAGTCCTCAGGAAAGCAGAGAGGGCCAAATTGTCTGGGGCATTTGATGGGGTTCCAGGAGGCAGTGAGGACCAGCACCACTTTTCCCCGCTGGCACCTTTGCTGTGGCAGCAAAAGCTGGACGTTTGTCTTTTTTGCTCCAAACAGCGCCGAAAATGAAAAAAGGTGCTTTTGAGGATGGAGTCCGCAGGAAAGTAGAGAGGGCCAAATTGTCTGGGGCATTTGATGGGGTTCCAGGAGGCAGTGAGGACCAGCACCACTTTTCCCCGCTGCCACCTTTGCTGTGGCAGCAAAAGCTGGACGTTTGTCTGTTTTGCTCCAAACAGCGCCGAAAGCGAAAAAAGGTTCTTTTGAGGATAGAGTCCTCAGGAAAGCAGAGAGGGCCAAATTGTCTGGGGCATTTGATGGGGTTCCAGGAGGCAGTGAGGACCAGCACCACTTTTCCCCGCTGGCACCTTTGCTGTGGCAGCAAAAGCTGAACGTTTGACTTTTCAGCTCCGGAGGGTTCTGAAAGTGAAAAAAGGTGCTTTTGAGGATAGAGTCCTCAGGAAAGCAGAGAGGGCCAAATTGTCTGGGGCATTTGATGGGGTTCCAGGAGGCAGTGAGGACCAGCACCACTTTTCCCCGCTGGCACCTTTGCTGTGGCAGCAAAAGCTGGACGTTTGTCTTTTCAGCTCCGGAGGGTGCTGAAAGTGAAAAAAGGTGCTTTTGAGGATAGAGTCCTCAGGAAAGCAGAGAGGGCCAAATTGTCTGGGGCATTTGATGGGGTTCCAGGAGGCAGTGAGGACCAGCACCACTTTTCCCCGCTGGCACCTTTGCTGTGGCAGCAAAAGCTGGACGTTTGTCTTTTTTGCTCCAAACAGCGCCGAAAGTGAAAAAATGTGCTTTTGAGGATAGAGTCCTCAGGAAAGCAGAGAGGGCCAAATTGTCTGGGGCATTTGATGGGGTTCCAGGAGGCAGTGAGGACCAGCACCACTTTTCCCCGCTGGCACCTTTGCTGTGGCAGCAAAAGCTGGACGTTTGTCTTTTTTGCTCCAAGCAGCACCGAAAGCGAAAAAAGGTGCTTTTGAGGATAGAGTCCTCAGGAAAGCAGAGAGGGCCAAATTGTGTGGTGAATTTGAAGGCGTTCCAGGAGGCAGTGAGGACCAGCACCGCTTTTCCCCGCTGCCACCTTTGCTGTGGCAGCAAAACCTGGACGTTTGTCTTTTCTGCTCCAAACAGCGCCGGAAGCGAAAAAAGGTGCTTTTGAGGATAGAGTCCTCAGGAAAGCAGAGAGGGCCAAATTGTCTGGGGCATTTGATGGGGTTCCAGGAGGCAGTGAGGACCAGCACCACTTTTCCCCGCTGGCACCTTTGCTGTGGCAGACAAGGCTGGACGTTTGTCTTTTTTGCTCCAAACAGCGCCGAAAGTGAAAAAAGGTGCTTTTGAGGATAGAGTCCGCAGGAAAGCAGAGAGGGCCAAATTGTCTGGGGCATTTGATGGGGTTCCAGGAGGCAGTGAGGACCAGCACCACTTTTCCCCGCTGCCACCTTTGCTGTGGCAGCAAAATCTTGACGTTTGTCTTTTTTGCTCCAAACAGCGGCGAAAGCGAAAAAAGGTGCTTTTGAGGATGGAGTCCGCAGGAAAGTAGAGAGGGCCAAATTGTGTGGTGCATTTGAAGGGGTTCCAGGAGGCAGTGAGGACCAGCACCACTTTTCCCCGCTGCCACCTTTGCTGTGGCAGCAAAAGCTGGATGTTTGTCTTTTTTGCTCCAAACAGCGGCGAAAGTGAAAAAAGGTGCTTTTGAGGATGGACTCCGCAGGAAAGCAGAGAGGGCCAAATTGTGTGGTGCATTTGAAGGCGTTCCAGGAGGCAGTGAGGACCAGCACCGCTTTTCCCCGCTGCCACCTTTGCTGTGGCAGCAAAACCTGGACGTTTGTCTTTTTTGCTCCGGAGGGCGCCGAAAGCGAAAAAAGGTGCTTTTGAGGATAGAGTCCGCAGGAAAGCAGAGAGGGCCAAATTGTCTGGGGCATTTGATGGGGTTCCAGGAGGCAGTGAGGACCAGCACCACTTTTCCCCGCTGGCACCTTTGCTGTGGCAGCAAAAGCTGGACGTTTGTCTTTTTTGCTCCGGAGGGCGCCGAAAGCGAAAAAAGGTGCTTTTGAGGATAGAGTCCTCAGGAAAGCAGAGAGGGCCAAATTGTCTGGGGCATTTGATGGGGTTCCAGGAGGCAGTGAGGACCAGCACCACTTTTCCCCGCTGGCACCTTTGCTGTGGCAGACAAGGCTGGACGTTTGTCTTTTTTGCTCCAAACAGCGGCGAAAGTGAAAAAAGGTGCTTTTGAGGATAGAGTCCGCAGGAAAGCAGAGAGGGCCAAATTGTCTGGGGCATTTGATGGGGTTCCAGGAGGCAGTGAGGACCAGCACCACTTTTCCCCGCTGCCACCTTTGCTGTGGCAGCAAAATCTGGACGTTTGTCTTTTTTGCTCCAAACAGCGGCGAAAGCGAAAAAAGGTGCTTTTGAGGATGGAGTCCGCAGGAAAGTAGAGAGGGCCAAATTGTGTGGTGCATTTGAAGGGGTTCCAGGAGGCAGTGAGGACCAGCACCACTTTTCCCCGCTGCCACCTTTGCTGTGGCAGCAAAAGCTGGATGTTTGTCTTTTTTGCTCCAAACAGCGGCGAAAGTGAAAAAAGGTGCTTTTGAGGATGGACTCCGCAGGAAAGCAGAGAGGGCCAAATTGTGTGGTGCATTTGAAGGCGTTCCAGGAGGCAGTGAGGACCAGCACCGCTTTTCCCCGCTGCCACCTTTGCTGTGGCAGCAAAAGCTGGACGTTTGTCTTTTTTGCTCCGGAGGGCGCCGAAAGCGAAAAAAGGTGCTTTTGAGGATAGAGTCCTCAGGAAAGCAGAGAGGGCCAAATTGTCTGGGGCATTTGATGGGGTTCCAGGAGGCAGTGAGGACCAGCACCACTTTTCCCCGCTGGCACCTTTGCTGTGGCAGCAAAAGCTGAACGTTTGTCTTTTCAGCTCCGGAGGGTGCTGAAAGTGAAAAAAAGTGCTTTTGAGGATAGAGTCCTCAGGAAAGCAGAGAGGGCCAAATTGTCTGGGGCATTTGATGGGGTTCCAGGAGGCAGTGAGGACCAGCACCGCTTTTCCCCGCTGGCACCTTTGCTGTGGCAGCAAAACCTGGACGTTTGTCTTTTTTGCTCCGGAGGGCGCCGAAAGCAAAAAAAGGTGCTTTTGAGGATAGAGTCCGCAGGAAAGCAGAGAGGGCCAAATTGTCTGGGGCATTTGATGGGGTTCCAGGAGGCAGTGAGGACCAGCACCACTTTTCCCCGCTGGCACCTTTGCTGTGGCAGCAAAAGCTGGACGTTTGTCTTTTCTGCTCCGGAGGGCGCCGAAAATGAAAAAAGGTGCTTTTGAGGATGGAGTCCGCAGGAAAGTAGAGAGGGCCAAATTGTCTGGGGCATTTGATGGGGTTCCAGGAGGCAGTGAGGACCAGCACCACTTTTCCCCGCTGGCACCTTTGCTGTGGCAGCAAAAGCTGGACGTTTGTCTTTTTTGCTCTAAACAGCGCCGAAAGCGAAAAAAGGTGCTTTTGAGGATAGAGTCCGCTGGAAAGCAGAGAGGGCCAAATTGTCTGGGGCATTTGATGGGGTTCCAGGAGGCAGTGAGGACCAGCACCACTTTTCCCCGCTGGCACCTTTGCTGTGGCAGCAAAAGCTGGACGTTTGTCTTTTTTGCTCCGGAGGGCGCCGAAAGCGAAAAAAGGTGCTTTTGAGGATAGATTCCTCAGGAAAGCAGAGAGGGCCAAATTGTCTGGGGCATTTGATGGGGTTCCAGGAGGCAGTGAGGACCAGCACCACTTTTCCCTGCTGGCACCTTTGCTGTGGCAGGAAAAGCTGGACGTTTGTCTTTTTTGCTCCAAACAGCGGCGAAAGTGAAAAAAGGTGCTTTTGAGGATAGAGTCCGCAGGAAAGCAGAGAGGGCCAAATTGTCTGGGGCATTTGATGGGGTTCCAGGAGGCAGTGAGGACCAGCACCACTTTTCCCCGCTGCCACCTTTGCTGTGGCAGCAAAACCTGGACGTTTGTCTTTTCTGCTCCAAACAGCGCCGAAAGCGAAAAAAGGTGCTTTTGAGGATAGAGTCCTCAGGAAAGCAGAGAGGGCCAAATTGTCTGGGGCATTTGATGGGGTTCCAGGAGGCAGTGAGGACCAGCACCACTTTTCCCCGCTGGCACCTTTGCTGTGGCAGCAAAAGCTGGACATTTGTCTTTTTTGCTCCAAACAGCGGCGAAAGTGAAAAAAGGTGCTTTTGAGGATAGAGTCCGCAGGAAAGCAGAGAGGGCCAAATTGTCTGGTGCATTTGATGGGGTTCCAGGAGGCAGTGAGGACCAGCACCACTTTTCCCCGCTGCCACCTTTGCTGTGGCAGCAAAACCTGGACGTTTGTCTTTTTTGCTCCAAACAGCGGCGAAAGCGAAAAAAGGTGCTTTTGAGGATGGAGTCCGCAGGAAAGCAGAGAGGGCCAAATTGTCTGGGGCATTTGATGGGGTTCCAGGAGGCAGTGAGGACCAGCACCACTTTTCCCCGCTGGCACCTTTGCTGTGGCAGCAAAAGCTGGACGTTTGTCTTTTTTGCTCCAAACAGCGGCGAAAGCGAAAAAAGGTGCTTTTGAGGATAGAGTCCTCAGGAAAGCAGAGAGGGCCAAATTGTCTGGGGCATTTGATGGGGTTCCAGGAGGCAGTGAGGACCAGCACCACTTTTCCCCGCTGGCACCTTTGCTGTGGCAGCAAAAGCTGGACGTTTGTCTTTTTTGCTCCAAACAGCGGCGAAAGTGAAAAAAGGTGCTTTTGAGGATAGAGTCCGCAGGAAAGCAGAGAGGGCCAAATTGTCTGGGGCATTTGATGGGGTTCCAGGAGGCAGTGAGGACCAGCACCACTTTTCCCCGCTGCCACCTTTGCTGTGGCAGCAAAAGCTGGACGTTTGTCTTTTTTGCTCCAAACAGCGCCGAAAGCGAAAAAAGGTGCTTTTGAGGATGGAGTCCGCAGGAAAGCAGAGAGGGCCAAATTGTCTGGGGCATTTGATGGGGTTCCAGAAGGCAGTGAGGACCAGCACCACTTTTCCCCGCTGGCACCTTTGCTGTGGCAGCAAAAGCTGGACGTTTGTCTTTTTTGCTCCAAACAGCGGCGAAAGTGAAAAAAGGTGCTTTTGAGGATAGAGTCCTCAGGAAAGCAGAGAGGGCCAAATTGTCTGGGGCATTTGATGGGGTTCCAGGAGGCAGTGAGGACCAGCACCACTTTTCCCCGCTGGCACCTTTGCTGTGGCAGCAAAAGCTGGACGTTTGTCTTTTTTGCTCCAAACAGCGCCGAAAATGAAAAAAGGTGCTTTTGAGGATGGAGTCCGCAGGAAAGTAGAGAGGGCCAAATTGTCTGGGGCATTTGATGGGGTTCCAGGAGGCAGTGAGGACCAGCACCACTTTTCCCCGCTGCCACCTTTGCTGTGGCAGCAAAAGCTGGACGTTTGTCTGTTTTGCTCCAAACAGCGCCGAAAGCGAAAAAAGGTTCTTTTGAGGATAGAGTCCTCAGGAAAGCAGAGAGGGCCAAATTGTCTGGGGCATTTGATGGGGTTCCAGGAGGCAGTGAGGACCAGCACCACTTTTCCCCGCTGGCACCTTTGCTGTGGCAGCAAAAGCTGAACGTTTGACTTTTCAGCTCCGGAGGGTTCTGAAAGTGAAAAAAAGGTGCTTTTGAGGATAGAGTCCTCAGGAAAGCAGAGAGGGCCAAATTGTCTGGGGCATTTGATGGGGTTCCAGGAGGCAGTGAGGACCAGCACCACTTTTCCCCGCTGGCACCTTTGCTGTGGCAGCAAAAGCTGGACGTTTGTCTTTTCAGCTCCGGAGGGTGCTGAAAGTGAAAAAAGGTGCTTTTGAGGATAGAGTCCTCAGGAAAGCAGAGAGGGCCAAATTGTCTGGGGCATTTGATGGGGTTCCAGGAGGCAGTGAGGACCAGCACCACTTTTCCCCGCTGGCACCTTTGCTGTGGCAGCAAAAGCTGGACGTTTGTCTTTTTTGCTCCAAACAGCGCCGAAAGTGAAAAAATGTGCTTTTGAGGATAGAGTCCTCAGGAAAGCAGAGAGGGCCAAATTGTCTGGGGCATTTGATGGGGTTCCAGGAGGCAGTGAGGACCAGCACCACTTTTCCCCGCTGGCACCTTTGCTGTGGCAGCAAAAGCTGGACGTTTGTCTTTTTTGCTCCAAGCAGCACCGAAAGCGAAAAAAGGTGCTTTTGAGGATAGAGTCCTCAGGAAAGCAGAGAGGGCCAAATTGTGTGGTGAATTTGAAGGCGTTCCAGGAGGCAGTGAGGACCAGCACCGCTTTTCCCCGCTGCCACCTTTGCTGTGGCAGCAAAACCTGGACGTTTGTCTTTTCTGCTCCAAACAGCGCCGGAAGCGAAAAAAGGTGCTTTTGAGGATAGAGTCCTCAGGAAAGCAGAGAGGGCCAAATTGTCTGGGGCATTTGATGGGGTTCCAGGAGGCAGTGAGGACCAGCACCACTTTTCCCCGCTGGCACCTTTGCTGTGGCAGCAAAAGCTGGACGTTTGTCTTTTTTGCTCCAAACAGCGCCGAAAGCGAAAAAAGGTGCTTTTGAGGATAGAGTCCTCAGGAAAGCAGAGAGGGCCAAATTGTCTGGGGCATTTGATGGGGTTCCAGGAGGCAGTGAGGACCAGCACCACTTTTCCCCGCTGGCACCTTTGCTGTGGCAGACAAGGCTGGACGTTTGTCTTTTTTGCTCCAAACAGCGCCGAAAGTGAAAAAAGGTGCTTTTGAGGATAGAGTCCGCAGGAAAGCAGAGAGGGCCAAATTGTCTGGGGCATTTGATGGGGTTCCAGGAGGCAGTGAGGACCAGCACCACTTTTCCCCGCTGCCACCTTTGCTGTGGCAGCAAAATCTTGACGTTTGTCTTTTTTGCTCCAAACAGCGGCGAAAGCGAAAAAAGGTGCTTTTGAGGATGGAGTCCGCAGGAAAGTAGAGAGGGCCAAATTGTGTGGTGCATTTGAAGGGGTTCCAGGAGGCAGTGAGGACCAGCACCACTTTTCCCCGCTGCCACCTTTGCTGTGGCAGCAAAAGCTGGATGTTTGTCTTTTTTGCTCCAAACAGCGGCGAAAGTGAAAAAAGGTGCTTTTGAGGATGGACTCCGCAGGAAAGCAGAGAGGGCCAAATTGTGTGGTGCATTTGAAGGCGTTCCAGGAGGCAGTGAGGACCAGCACCGCTTTTCCCCGCTGCCACCTTTGCTGTGGCAGCAAAACCTGGACGTTTGTCTTTTTTGCTCCGGAGGGCGCCGAAAGCGAAAAAAGGTGCTTTTGAGGATAGAGTCCGCAGGAAAGCAGAGAGGGCCAAATTGTCTGGGGCATTTGATGGGGTTCCAGGAGGCAGTGAGGACCAGCACCACTTTTCCCCGCTGGCACCTTTGCTGTGGCAGCAAAAGCTGGACGTTTGTCTTTTTTGCTCCAAACAGCGCCGAAAGCGAAAAAAGGTGCTTTTGAGGATGGAGTCCGCAGGAAAGCAGAGAGGGCCAAATTGTCTGGGGCATTTGATGGGGTTCCAGGAGGCAGTGAGGACCAGCACCACTTTTCCCCGCTGGCACCTTTGCTGTGGCAGCAAAAGCTGGACGTTTGTCTTTTTTGCTCCAAACAGCGGCGAAAGCGAAAAAAGGTGCTTTTGAGGATAGAGTCCGCAGGAAAGCAGAGAGGGCCAAATTGTCTGGGGCATTTGATGGGGTTCCAGGAGGCAGTGAGGACCAGCACCACTTTTCCCCGCTGGCACCTTTGCTGTGGCAGCAAAAGCTGGACGTTTGTCTTTTTTGCTCCAAACAGCGCCGAAAATGAAAAAAGGTGCTTTTGAGGATGGAGTCCGCAGGAAAGTAGAGAGGGCCAAATTGTCTGGGGCATTTGATGGAGTTCCAGGAGGCAGTGAGGACCAGCACCACTTTTCCCCGCTGCCACCTTTGCTGTGGCAGCAAAAGCTGGACGTTTGTCTTTTTTGCTCCAAACAGCGCCGAAAGCGAAAAAAGGTGCTTTTGAGGATAGAGTCCTCAGGAAAGCAGAGAGGGCCAAATTGTCTGGGGCATTTGATGGGGTTCCAGGAGGCAGTGAGGACCAGCACCACTTTTCCCCGCTGGCACCTTTGCTATGGCAGCAAAAGCTGAACGTTTGACTTTTCAGCTTCGGAGGGTTCTGAAAGTGAAAAAAGGTGCTTTTGAGGATAGAGTCCTCAGGAAAGCAGAGAGGGCCAAATTGTCTGGGGCATTTGATGGGGTTCCAGGAGGCAGTGAGGACCAGCACCACTTTTCCCCGCTGGCACCTTTGCTGTGGCAGCAAAAGCTGGACGTTTGTCTTTTCAGCTCCGGAGGGTGCTGAAAGTGAAAAAAGGTGCTTTTGAGGATAGAGTCCTCAGGAAAGCAGAGAGGGCCAAATTGTCTGGGGCATTTGATGGGGTTCCAGGAGGCAGTGAGGACCAGCACCACTTTTCCCCGCTGGCACCTTTGCTGTGGCAGCAAAAGCTGGACGTTTGTCTTTTTTGCTCCGGAGGGCGCCGAAAGCGAAAAAAGGTGCTTTTGAGGATAGAGTCCTCAGGAAAGCAGAGAGGGCCAAATTGTCTGGGGCATTTGATGGGGTTCCAGGAGGCAGTGAGGACCAGCACCACTTTTCCCCGCTGGCACCTTTGCTGTGGCAGACAAGGCTGGACGTTTGTCTTTTTTGCTCCAAACAGCGGCGAAAGTGAAAAAAGGTGCTTTTGAGGATAGAGTCCGCAGGAAAGCAGAGAGGGCCAAATTGTCTGGGGCATTTGATGGGGTTCCAGGAGGCAGTGAGGACCAGCACCACTTTTCCCCGCTGCCACCTTTGCTGTGGCAGCAAAATCTGGACGTTTGTCTTTTTTGCTCCAAACAGCGGCGAAAGCGAAAAAAGGTGCTTTTGAGGATGGAGTCCGCAGGAAAGTAGAGAGGGCCAAATTGTGTGGTGCATTTGAAGGGGTTCCAGGAGGCAGTGAGGACCAGCACCACTTTTCCCCGCTGCCACCTTTGCTGTGGCAGCAAAAGCTGGATGTTTGTCTTTTTGCTCCAAACAGCGGCGAAAGTGAAAAAAGGTGCTTTTGAGGATGGACTCCGCAGGAAAGCAGAGAGGGCCAAATTGTGTGGTGCATTTGAAGGCGTTCCAGGAGGCAGTGAGGACCAGCACCGCTTTTCCCCGCTGCCACCTTTGCTGTGGCAGCAAAAGCTGGACGTTTGTCTTTTTTGCTCCGGAGGGCGCCGAAAGCGAAAAAAGGTGCTTTTGAGGATAGAGTCCTCAGGAAAGCAGAGAGGGCCAAATTGTCTGGGGCATTTGATGGGGTTCCAGGAGGCAGTGAGGACCAGCACCACTTTTCCCCGCTGGCACCTTTGCTGTGGCAGCAAAGCTGAACGTTTGTCTTTTCAGCTCCGGAGGGTGCTGAAAGTGAAAAAAAGTGCTTTTGAGGATAGAGTCCTCAGGAAAGCAGAGAGGGCCAAATGTCTGGGGCATTTGATGGGGTTCCAGGAGGCAGTGAGGACCAGCACCGCTTTTCCCCGCTGGCACCTTTGCTGTGGCAGCAAAACCTGGACGTTTGTCTTTTTGCTCCGGAGGGCGCCGAAAGCAAAAAAAGGTGCTTTTTGAGGATAGAGTCCGCAGGAAAGCAGAGAGGGCCAAATTTGTCTGGGGCATTTGATGGGGTTCCAGGAGGCAGTGAGGACCAGCACCACTTTTCCCCCGCTGGCACCTTTGCTGTGGCAGCAAAAGCTGGACGTTTGTCTTTTCTGCTCCGGAGGGCGCCGAAATGAAAAAAGGTGCTTTTGAGGATGGAGTCCGCAGGAAAGTAGAGAGGGCCAAATTGTCTGGGGCATTTGATGGGGTTCCAGGAGGCAGTGAGGACCAGCACCACTTTTCCCCGCTGGCACCTTTGCTGTGGCAGCAAAACCTGGACGTTTGTCTTTTTTGCTCTAAACAGCGCCGAAAGCGAAAAAGGTGCTTTTGAGGATAGAGTCCGCTGGAAAGCAGAGAGGGCCAAATTGTCTGGGGCATTTGATGGGGTTCCAGGAGGCAGTGAGGACCAGCACCACTTTTCCCCGCTGGCACCTTTGCTGTGGCAGCAAAAGCTGGACGTTTGTCTTTTTTGCCTCCGGAGGGCGCCGAAAGCGAAAAAAAGGTGCTTTTGAGGATAGATTCCTCAGGAAAGCAGAGAGGGCCAAATTGTCTGGGGCATTTGATGGGGTTCCAGGAGGCAGTGAGGACCAGCACCACTTTTCCCTGCTGGCACCTTTGCTGTGGCAGGAAAAGCTGGACGTTTGTCTTTTTTGCTCCAAACAGCGGCGAAAGTGAAAAAAGGTGCTTTTGAGGATAGAGTCCGCAGGAAAGCAGAGAGGGCCAAATTGTCTGGGGCATTTGATGGGGTTCCAGGAGGCAGTGAGGACCAGCACCACTTTTCCCCGCTGCCACCTTTGCTGTGGCAGCAAAACCTGGACGTTTGTCTTTTCTGCTCCAAACAGCGCCGAAAGCGAAAAAAGGTGCTTTTGAGGATAGAGTCCTCAGGAAAGCAGAGAGGGCCAAATTGTCTGGGGCATTTGATGGGGTTCCAGGAGGCAGTGAGGACCAGCACCACTTTTCCCCGCTGGCACCTTTGCTGTGGCAGCAAAGGCTGGACGTTTGTCTTTTTTGCTCCGGAGGGCACCGAAAGCGAAAAAAGGTGCTTTTGAGGATAGAGTCCTCAGGAAAGCAGAGAGGGCCAAATTGTCTGGGGCATTTGATGGGGTTCCAGGAGGCAGTGAGGACCAGCACCACTTTTCCCCGCTGCCACCTTTGCTGTGGCAGCAAAAGCTGGACGTTTGTCTTTTTTGCTCCAAACAGCGGCGAAAGTGAAAAAAGGTGCTTTTGAGGATAGAGTCCGCAGGAAAGCAGAGAGGGCCAAATTGTCTGGTGCATTTGATGGGGTTCCAGGAGGCAGTGAGGACCAGCACCACTTTTCCCCGCTGCCACCTTTGCTGTGGCAGCAAAACCTGGACGTTTGTCTTTTTTGCTCCAAACAGCGGCGAAAGCGAAAAAAGGTGCTTTTGAGGATGGAGTCCGCAGGAAAGCAGAGAGGGCCAAATTGTCTGGGGCATTTGATGGGGTTCCAGGAGGCAGTGAGGACCAGCACCACTTTTCCCCGCTGGCACCTTTGCTGTGGCAGCAAAAGCTGGACGTTTGTCTTTTTTGCTCCAAACAGCGGCGAAAGCGAAAAAAGGTGCTTTTGAGGATAGAGTCCTCAGGAAAGCAGAGAGGGCCAAATTGTCTGGGGCATTTGATGGGGTTCCAGGAGGCAGTGAGGACCAGCACCACTTTTCCCCGCTGGCACCTTTGCTGTGGCAGCAAAAGCTGGACGTTTGTCTTTTTTGCTCCAAACAGCGGCGAAAGTGAAAAAAGGTGCTTTTGAGGATAGAGTCCGCAGGAAAGCAGAGAGGGCCAAATTGTCTGGGGCATTTGATGGGGTTCCAGGAGGCAGTGAGGACCAGCACCACTTTTCCCCGCTGCCACCTTTGCTGTGGCAGCAAAAGCTGGACGTTTGTCTTTTTTGCTCCAAACAGCGCCGAAAGCGAAAAAAGGTGCTTTTGAGGATGGAGTCCGCAGGAAAGCAGAGAGGGCCAAATTGTCTGGGGCATTTGATGGGGTTCCAGGAGGCAGTGAGGACCAGCACCACTTTTCCCCGCTGGCACCTTTGCTGTGGCAGCAAAAGCTGGACGTTTGTCTTTTTTGCTCCAAACAGCGGCGAAAGTGAAAAAAGGTGCTTTTGAGGATAGAGTCCTCAGGAAAGCAGAGAGGGCCAAATTGTCTGGGGCATTTGATGGGGTTCCAGGAGGCAGTGAGGACCAGCACCACTTTTCCCCGCTGGCACCTTTGCTGTGGCAGCAAAAGCTGGACGTTTGTCTTTTTTGCTCCAAACAGCGCCGAAAATGAAAAAAGGTGCTTTTGAGGATGGAGTCCGCAGGAAAGTAGAGAGGGCCAAATTGTCTGGGGCATTTGATGGGGTTCCAGGAGGCAGTGAGGACCAGCACCACTTTTCCCCGCTGCCACCTTTGCTGTGGCAGCAAAAGCTGGACGTTTGTCTGTTTTGCTCCAAACAGCGCCGAAAGCGAAAAAAGGTTCTTTTGAGGATAGAGTCCTCAGGAAAGCAGAGAGGGCCAAATTGTCTGGGGCATTTGATGGGGTTCCAGGAGGCAGTGAGGACCAGCACCACTTTTCCCCGCTGGCACCTTTGCTATGGCAGCAAAAGCTGAACGTTTGACTTTTCAGCTCCGGAGGGTTCTGAAAGTGAAAAAAGGTGCTTTTGAGGATAGAGTCCTCAGGAAAGCAGAGAGGGCCAAATTGTCTGGGGCATTTGATGGGGTTCCAGGAGGCAGTGAGGACCAGCACCACTTTTCCCCGCTGGCACCTTTGCTGTGGCAGCAAAAGCTGGACGTTTGTCTTTTCAGCTCCGGAGGGTGCTGAAAGTGAAAAAAGGTGCTTTTGAGGATAGAGTCCTCAGGAAAGCAGAGAGGGCCAAATTGTCTGGGGCATTTGATGGGGTTCCAGGAGGCAGTGAGGACCAGCACCACTTTTCCCCGCTGGCACCTTTGCTGTGGCAGACAAGGCTGGACGTTTGTCTTTTCTGCTCCAAACAGCGCCGGAAGCGAAAAAAGGTGCTTTTGAGGATAGAGTCCTCAGGAAAGCAGAGAGGGCCAAATTGTCTGGGGCATTTGATGGGGTTCCAGGAGGCAGTGAGGACCAGCACCACTTTTCCCCGCTGGCACCTTTGCTGTGGCAGCAAAAGCTGGACGTTTGTCTTTTTTGCTCCGGAGGGCGCCGAAAGCGAAAAAAGGTGCTTTTGAGGATAGAGTCCTCAGGAAAGCAGAGAGGGCCAAATTGTCTGGGGCATTTGATGGGGTTCCAGGAGGCAGTGAGGACCAGCACCACTTTTCCCCGCTGGCACCTTTGCTGTGGCAGACAAGGCTGGACGTTTGTCTTTTTTGCTCCAAACAGCGCCGAAAGTGAAAAAAGGTGCTTTTGAGGATAGAGTCCGCAGGAAAGCAGAGAGGGCCAAATTGTCTGGGGCATTTGATGGGGTTCCAGGAGGCAGTGAGGACCAGCACCACTTTTCCCCGCTGCCACCTTTGCTGTGGCAGCAAAATCTTGACGTTTGTCTTTTTTGCTCCAAACAGCGGCGAAAGCGAAAAAAGGTGCTTTTGAGGATGGAGTCCGCAGGAAAGTAGAGAGGGCCAAATTGTGTGGTGCATTTGAAGGGGTTCCAGGAGGCAGTGAGGACCAGCACCACTTTTCCCCGCTGCCACCTTTGCTGTGGCAGCAAAAGCTGGATGTTTGTCTTTTTTGCTCCAAACAGCGGCGAAAGTGAAAAAAGGTGCTTTTGAGGATGGACTCCGCAGGAAAGCAGAGAGGGCCAAATTGTGTGGTGCATTTGAAGGCGTTCCAGGAGGCAGTGAGGACCAGCACCGCTTTTCCCCGCTGCCACCTTTGCTGTGGCAGCAAAACCTGGACGTTTGTCTTTTTTGCTCCGGAGGGCGCCGAAAGCGAAAAAAGGTGCTTTTGAGGATAGAGTCCTCAGGAAAGCAGAGAGGGCCAAATTGTCTGGGGCATTTGATGGGGTTCCAGGAGGCAGTGAGGACCAGCACCACTTTTCCCTGCTGGCACCTTTGCTGTGGCAGCAAAAGCTGGACGTTTGTCTTTTTTGCTCCAAACAGCGCCGAAAGTGAAAAAAGGTGCTTTTGAGGATAGAGTCCTCAGGAAAGCAGAGAGGGCCAAATTGTCTGGGGCATTTGATGGGGTTCCAGGAGGCAGTGAGGACCAGCACCACTTTTCCCTGCTGCCACCTTTGCTGTGGCAGCAAAACCTGGACGTTTGTCTTTTCTGCTCCAAACAGCGCCGAAAGCGAAAAAAGGTGCTTTTGAGGATAGAGTCCTCAGGAAAGCAGAGAGGGCCAAATTGTCTGGGGCATTTGATGGGGTTCCAGGAGGCAGTGAGGGCCAGCACCACTTTTCCCCGCTGGCACCTTTGCTGTGGCAGCAAAAGCTGGACGTTTGTCTTTTTTGCTCCAAACAGCGGCGAAAATGAAAAAAGGTGCTTTTGAGGATGGAGTCCGCAGGAAAGTAGAGAGGGCCAAATTGTCTGGGGCATTTGATGGGGTTCCAGGAGGCAGTGAGGGCCAGCACCACTTTTCCCCCGCTGGCACCTTTGCTGTGGCAGCAAAAGCTGGACGTTTGTCTTTTTTGCTCCAAACAGCGCCGAAAGCGAAAAAAGGTGCTTTTGAGGACAGAGTCCTCAGGAAAGCAGAGAGGGCCAAATTGTCTGGGGCATTTGATGGGGTTCCAGGAGGCAGTGAGGACCAGCACCACTTTTCCCCGCTGGCACCTTTGCTATGGCAGCAAAAGCTGAACGTTTGTCTTTTCAGCTCCGGAGGGTTCTGAAAGTGAAAAAAGGTGCTTTTGAGGATAGAGTCCTCAGGAAAGCAGAGAGGGCCAAATTGTCTGGGGCATTTGATGGGGTTCCAGGAGGCAGTGAGGACCAGCACCACTTTTCCCCGCTGGCACCTTTGCTGTGGCAGCAAAAGCTGAACGTTTGTCTTTTCAGCTCCGGAGGGTGCTGAAAGTGAAAAAAGGAGCTTTTGAGGATAGAGTCCTCAGGAAAGCAGAGAGGGCCAAATTGTCTGGGGCATTTGATGGGGTTCCAGGAGGCAGTGAGGACCAGCACCACTTTTCCCCGCTGGCACCTTTGCTGTGGCAGCAAAAGCTGGACGTTTGTCTTTTTTGCTCCAAACAGCGCCGAAAGTGAAAAAAGGTGCTTTTGAGGATAGAGTCCGCAGGAAAGCAGAGAGGGCCAAATTGTCTGGGGCATTTGATGGGGTTCCAGGAGGCAGTGAGGACCAGCACCACTTTTCCCCGCTGGCACCTTTGCTGTGGCAGCAAAAGCTGGACGTTTGTCTTTTTTGCTCCAAGCAGCACCGAAAGCGAAAAAAGGTGCTTTTGAGGATAGAGTCCTCAGGAAAGCCGAGAGGGCCAAATTGTGTGGTGAATTTGAAGGCGTTCCAGGAGGCAGTGAGGACCAGCACCGCTTTTCCCCGCTGCCACCTTTGCTGTGGCAGCAAAACCTGGACGTTTTTCTTTTCTGCTCCAAACAGCGCCGAAAGCGAAAAAAGGTGCTTTTGAGGATAGAGTCCGCAGGAAAGCAGAGAGGGCCAAATTGTCTGGGGCATTTGATGGGGTTCCAGGAGGCAGTGAGGACCAGCACCACTTTTCCCCGCTGGCACCTTTGCTGTGGCAGCAAAAGCTGGACGTTTGTCTTTTTTGCTCCGGAGGGCACCGAAAGTGAAAAAAGGTGCTTTTGAGGATAGAGTCCTCAGGAAAGCAGAGAGGGCCAAATTGTCTGGGGCATTTGATGGGGTTCCAGGAGGCAGTGAGGACCAGCACCACTTTTCCCCGCTGGCACCTTTGCTGTGGCAGCAAAGGCTGGACGTTTGTCTTTTTTGCTCCAAACAGTGCCGAAATTGAAAAAAGGTGCTTTTGAGGATAGAGTCCGCAAGAAAGCAGAGAGGGCCAAATTGTGTGGTGCATTTGATGGGGTTCCAGGAGGCAGTGAGGACCAGCACCACTTTTCCCCGCTGGCACCTTTGCTGTGGCAGCAAAAGCTGGACGTTTGTCTTTTTTGCTCCAAACAGCGGCGAAAGCGAAAAAAGGTGCTTTTGAGGATGGAGTCCGCAGGAAAGTAGAGAGGGCCAAATTGTCTGGGGCATTTGAAGGGGTTCCAGGAGGCAGTGAGGACCAGCACCACTTTTCCCCGCTGCCACCTTTGCTGTGGCAGCAAAATCTGGACGTTTGTCTTTTTTGCTCCAAACAGCGCCGAAAGTGAAAAAAGGTGCTTTTGAGGATGGAGTCCGCAGGAAAGCAGAGAGGGCCAAATTGTGTGGTGCATTTGAAGGCGTTCCAGGAGTCAGTGAGGACCAGCACCGCTTTTCCCCGCTGCCACCTTTGCTGTGGCAGCAAAAGATGGACGTTTGTCTTTTTTGCTCCAAACAGCGCCGAAAATGAAAAAAGGTGCTTTTGAGGATGGAGTCCGCAGGAAAGTAGAGAGGGCCAAATTGTCTGGGGCATTTGATGGGGTTCCAGGAGGCAGTGAGGACCAGCACCACTTTTCCCCGCTGGCACCTTTGCTGTGGCAGCAAAAGCTGGACGTTTGTCTTTTTTGCTCCAAACAGCGCCGAAAGCGAAAAAAGGTGCTTTTGAGGATAGAGTCCTCAGGAAAGCAGAGAGGGCCAAATTGTCTGGGGCATTTGATGGGGTTCCAGGAGGCAGTGAGGACCAGCACCACTTTTCCCCGCTGGCACCTTTGCTATGGCAGCAAAAGCTGAACGTTTGTCTTTTCAGCTCCGGAGGGTTCTGAAAGTGAAAAAAGGTGCTTTTGAGGATAGAGTCCTCAGGAAAGCAGAGAGGGCCAAATTGTCTGGGGCATTTGATGGGGTTCCAGGAGGCAGTGAGGACCAGCACCACTTTTCCCCGCTGGCACCTTTGCTGTGGCAGCAAAAGCTGAACGTTTGTCTTTTCAGCTCCGGAGGGTGCTGAAAGTGAAAAAAGGTGCTTTTGAGGATAGAGTCCTCAGGAAAGCAGAGAGGGCCAAATTGTCTGGGGCATTTGATGGGGTTCCAGGAGGCAGTGAGGACCAGCACCACTTTTCCCCGCTGGCACCTTTGCTGTGGCAGCAAAAGCTGGACGTTTGTCTTTTTTGCTCCAAACAGCGCCGAAAGTGAAAAAAGGTGCTTTTGAGGATAGAGTCCTCAGGAAAGCAGAGAGGGCCAAATTGTGTGGTGAATTTGATGGGGTTCCAGGAGGCAGTGAGGACCAGCACCGCTTTTCCCCGCTGCCACCTTTGCTGTGGCAGCAAAACCTGGACGTTTGTCTTTTCTGCTCCAAACAGCGCCGAAAGCGAAAAAAGGTGCTTTTGAGGATAGAGTCCTCAGGAAAGCAGAGAGGGCCAAATTGTCTGGGGCATTTGATGGGGTTCCAGGAGGCAGTGAGGACCAGCACCACTTTTCCCCGCTGGCACCTTTGCTGTGGCAGCAAAGGCTGGACGTTTGTCTTTTTTGCTCCAAATAGCGCCGAAAGTGAAAAAAGGTGCTTTTGAGAATAGAGTCCGCAGGAAAGCAGAGAGGGCCAAATTGTCTGGGGCATTTGATGGGGTTCCAGGAGGCAGTGAGGACCAGCACCACTTTTCCCCGCTGGCACCTTTGCTGTGGCAGCAAAAGCTGGACGTTTGTCTTTTTTGCTCCAAACAGCGCCGAAAATGAAAAAAGGTGCTTTTGAGGATGGAGTCCGCAGGAAAGTAGAGAGGGCCAAATTGTGTGGTGCATTTGAAGGGGTTCCAGGAGGCAGTGAGGACCAGCACCACTTTTCCCCGCTGCCACCTTTGCTGTGGCAGCAAAATCTGGACGTTTGTTTTTTTTTGCTCCAAACAGCGGCGAAAGTGAAAAAAGGTGCTTTTGAGGATGGAGTCCGCAGGAAAGCAGAGAGGGCCAAATTGTGTGGTGCATTTGAAGGCGTTCCAGGAGGCAGTGAGGACCAGCACCGCTTTTCCCCGCTGCCACCTTTGCTGTGGCAGCAAAAGCTGGACGTTTGTCTTTTTTGCTCCGGAGGGCGCCGAAAGCGAAAAAAGGTGCTTTTGAGGATAGAGTCCTCAGGAAAGCAGAGAGGGCCAAATTGTCTGGGGCATTTGATGGGGTTCCAGGAGGCAGTGAGGACCAGCACCACTTTTCCCCGCTGCCACCTTTGCTGTGGCAGCAAAAGCTGGACGTTTGTCTTTTTTGCTCGAAACAGCGCCGAAAGTGAAAAAAGGTGCTTTTGAGGATAGAGTCCTCAGGAAAGCAGAGAGGGCCAAATTGTCTGGGGCATTTGATGGGGTTCCAGGAGGCAGTGAGGACCAGCACCACTTTTCCCCGCTGGCACCTTTGCTGTGGCAGCAAAAGCTGGACGTTTGTCTTTTTTGCTCCAAACAGCGGCGAAAGTGAAAAAAGGTGCTTTTGAGGATGGAGTCCGCAGGAAAGCAGAGAGGGCCAAATTGTCTGGGGCATTTGATGGGGTTCCAGGAGGCAGTGAGGACCAGCACCACTTTTCCCTGCTGGCACCTTTGCTGTGGCAGCAAAAGCTGGACGTTTGTCTTTTTTGCTCCAAACAGCACCGAAAGTGAAAAAAGGTGCTTTTGAGGATAGAGTCCTCAGGAAAGCAGAGAGGGCCAAATTGTCTGGGGCATTTGATGGGGTTCCAGGAGGCAGTGAGGACCAGCACCACTTTTCCCCGCTGGCACCTTTGCTGTGGCAGCAAAAGCTGGACGTTTGTCTTTTTTGCTCCAAGCAGCACCGAAAGCGAAAAAAGGTGCTTTTGAGGATAGAGTCCTCAGGAAAGCAGAGAGGGCCAAATTGTGTGGTGAATTTGAAGGCGTTCCAGGAGGCAGTGAGGACCAGCACCGCTTTTCCCCGCTGCCACCTTTGCTGTGGCAGCAAAACCTGGACGTTTGTCTTTTCTGCTCCAAACAGCGCCGAAAGCGAAAAAAGGTGCTTTTGAGGATAGAGTCCTCAGGAAAGCAGAGAGGGCCAAATTGTGTGGTGCATTTGAAGGCGTTCCAGGAGGCAGTGAGGACCAGCACCGCTTTTCCCCGCTGCCACCTTTGCTGTGGCAGCAAAAGCTGGACGTTTGTCTTTTTTGCTCCGGAGGGCGCCGAAAGCGAAAAAAGGTGCTTTTGAGGATAGAGTCCTCAGGAAAGCAGAGAGGGCCAAATTGTCTGGGGCATTTGATGGGGTTCCAGGAGGCAGTGAGGACCAGCACCACTTTTCCCCGCTGGCACCTTTGCTGTGGCAGCAAAAGCTGGACGTTTGTCTTTTTTGCTCCAAACAGCGCCGAAAGTGAAAAAAGGTGCTTTTGAGGATAGAGTCCTCAGGAAAGCAGAGAGGGCCAAATTGTCTGGGGCATTTGATGGGGTTCCAGGAGGCAGTGAGGACCAGCACCACTTTTCCCCGCTGGCACCTTTGCTTTGGCAGCAAAAGCTGGACGTTTGTCTTTTTTGCTCCAAACAGCGCCGAAAGCGAAAAAAGGTGCTTTTGAGGATAGAGTCCTCAGGAAAGCAGAGAGGGCCAAATTGTCTGGGGCATTTGATGGGGTTCCAGGAGGCAGTGAGGACCAGCACCACTTTTCCCCGCTGGCACCTTTGCTGTGGCAGCAAAAGCTGGACGTTTGTCTTTTTTGCTCCAAACAGCGCCGAAAATGAAAAAAGGTGCTTTTGAGGATGGAGTCCGCAGGAAAGTAGAGAGGGCCAAATTGTGTGGGGGATTTGATGGGGTTCCAGGAGGCAGTGAGGACCAGCACCACTTTTCCCCGCTGCCACCTTTGCTGTGGCAGCAAAAGCTGGACGTTTGTCTTTTTTGCTCCAAACAGCGCCGAAAGCGAAAAAAGGTGCTTTTGAGGATAGAGTCCTCAGGAAAGCAGAGAGGGCCAAATTGTCTGGGGCATTTGATGGGGTTCCAGGAGGCAGTGAGGACCAGCACCACTTTTCCCCGCTGGCACCTTTGCTGTGGCAGCAAAAGCTGAACGTTTGTCTTTTCAGTTCCGGAGGGTGCTGAAAGTGAAAAAAGGTGCTTTTGAGGATAGAGTCCTCAGGAAAGCAGAGAGGGCCAAATTGTGTGGTGAATTTGAAGGCGTTCCAGGAGGCAGTGAGGACCAGCACCGCTTTTCCCCGCTGCCACCTTTGCTGTGGTAGCAAAACCTGGACGTTTGTCTTTTCTGCTCCAAACAGCGCCGAAAGCGAAAAAAGGTGCTTTTGAGGATAGAGTCCGCAGGAAAGCAGAGAGGGCCAAATTGTCTGGGGCATTTGATGGGGTTCCAGGAGGCAGTGAGGACCAGCACCGCTTTTCCCCGCTGCCACCTTTGCTGTGGCAGCAAAAGCTGGACGTTTGTCTTTTTTGCTCCGGAGGGCACCGAAAGCGAAAAAAGGTGCTTTTGAGGATAGAGTCCTCAGGAAAGCAGAGAGGGCCAAATTGTCTGGGGCATTTGATGGGGTTCCAGGAGGCAGTGAGGACCAGCACCACTTTTCCCCGCTGGCACCTTTGCTGTGGCAGCAAAAGCTGGACGTTTGTCTTTTTTGCTCCAAACAGCGCCGAAAGTGAAAAAAGGTGCTTTTGAGGATAGAGTCCTCAGGAAAGCAGAGAGGGCCAAATTGTCTGGGGCATTTGATGGGGTTCCAGGAGGCAGTGAGGACCAGCACCACTTTTCCCCGCTGGCACCTTTGCTTTGGCAGCAAAAGCTGGACGTTTGTCTTTTTTGCTCCAAACAGCGCCGAAAGCGAAAAAAGGTGCTTTTGAGGATAGAGTCCTCAGGAAAGCAGAGAGGGCCAAATTGTCTGGGGCATTTGATGGGGTTCCAGGAGGCAGTGAGGACCAGCACCACTTTTCCCCGCTGGCACCTTTGCTGTGGCAGCAAAAGCTGGACGTTTGTCTTTTTTGCTCCAAACAGCGCCGAAAATGAAAAAAGGTGCTTTTGAGGATGGAGTCCGCAGGAAAGTAGAGAGGGCCAAATTGTGTGGGGGATTTGATGGGGTTCCAGGAGGCAGTGAGGACCAGCACCACTTTTCCCCGCTGCCACCTTTGCTGTGGCAGCAAAAGCTGGACGTTTGTCTTTTTTGCTCCAAACAGCGCCGAAAGCGAAAAAAGGTGCTTTTGAGGATAGAGTCCTCAGGAAAGCAGAGAGGGCCAAATTGTCTGGGGCATTTGATGGGGTTCCAGGAGGCAGTGAGGACCAGCACCACTTTTCCCCGCTGGCACCTTTGCTGTGGCAGCAAAAGCTGAACGTTTGTCTTTTCAGTTCCGGAGGGTGCTGAAAGTGAAAAAAGGAGCTTTTGAGGATAGAGTCCTCAGGAAAGCAGAGAGGGCCAAATTGTCTGGGGCATTTGATGGGGTTCCAGGAGGCAGTGAGGAGCAGCACCACTTTTCCCCGCTGGCACCTTTGCTGTGGCAGCAAAAGCTGGATGTTTGTCTTTTTTGCTCCAAACAGCGCCGAAAGTGAAAAAAGGTGCTTTTGAGGATAGAGTCCGCAGGAAAGCAGAGAGGGCCAAATTGTCTGGGGCATTTGATGGGGTTCCAGGAGGCAGTGAGGACCAGCACCACTTTTCCCCGCTGGCACCTTTGCTGTGGCAGCAAAAGCTGGACGTTTGTCTTTTTTGCTCCAAACTGCGGCGAAAGTGAAAAAAGGTGCTTTTGAGGATAGAGTCCGCAGGAAAGCAGAGAGGGCCAAATTGTCTGGGGCATTTGATGGGGTTCCAGGAGGCAGTGAGGACCAGCACCACTTTTCCCCGCTGCCACCTTTGCTGTGGCAGCAAAAGCTGGACGTTTGTCTTTTTTGCTCCAAACAGCGGCGAAAGCGAAAAAAGGTGCTTTTGAGGATAGAGTCCGCAGGAAAGCAGAGAGGGCCAAATTGTCTGGGGCATTTGATGGGGTTCCAGGAGGCAGTGAGGACCAGCACCACTTTTCCCCGCTGGCACCTTTGCTGTGGCAGCAAAAGCTGGACGTTTGTCTTTTTTGCTCCAAACAGCGGCGAAAGTGAAAAAAGGTGCTTTTGAGGATAGAGTCCGCAGGAAAGCAGAGAGGGCCAAATTGTGTGGGGCATTTGATGGGGTTCCAGGAGGCAGTGAGGACCAGCACCACTTTTCCCCGCTGGCACCTTTGCTGTGGCAGCAAAAGCTGGACGTTTGTCTTTTTTGCTCCGGAGGGCGCCGAAAGCGAAAAAAGGTGCTTTTGAGGATAGAGTCCTCAGGAAAGCAGAGAGGGCCAAATTGTCTGGGGCATTTGATGGGGTTCCAGGAGGCAGTGAGGACCAGCACCACTTTTCCCCGCTGGCACCTTTGCTGTGGCAGCAAAAGCTGGACGTTTGTCTTTTTTGCTCCAAACAGCGCTGAAAATGAAAAAAGGTGCTTTTGAGGATGGAGTCCGCAGGAAAGTAGAGAGGGCCAAATTGTCTGGGGCATTTGATGGGGTTCCAGGAGGCAGTGAGGACCAGCACCACTTTTCCCCGCTGCCACCTTTGCTGTGGCAGCAAAAGCTGGACGTTTGTCTTTTTTGCTCCAAACAGCGCCGAAAGCGAAAAAAGGTGCTTTTGAGGATAGAGTCCTCAGGAAAGCAGAGAGGGCCAAATTGTCTGGGGCATTTGATGGGGTTCCAGGAGGCAGTGAGGACCAGCACCACTTTTCCCCGCTGGCACCTTTGCTGTGGCAGCAAAAGCTGGACGTTTGTCTTTTTTGCTCCGGAGGGCACCGAAAGCGAAAAAAGGTGCTTTTGAGGATAGAGTCCTCAGGAAAGCAGAGAGGGCCAAATTGTGTGGGGCATTTGAAGGGGTTCCAGGAGGCAGTGAGGACCAGCACCACTTTTCCCCGCTGGCACCTTTGCTGTGGCAGCAAAGGCTGGACGTTTGTCTTTTTTGCTCCAAACAGCGGCGAAAGTGAAAAAAGGTGCTTTTGAGGATAGAGTCCGCAGGAAAGCAGAGAGGGCCAAATTGTCTGGGGCATTTGATGGGGTTCCAGGAGGCAGTGAGGACCAGCACCACTTTTCCCCGCTGCCACCTTTCCTGTGGCAGCAAAAGCTGGACGTTTGTCTTTTTTGCTCCAAACAGCGGCGAAAGTGAAAAAAGGTGCTTTTGAGGATAGAGTCGGCCGGAAAGCAGAGAGGGCCAAATTGTCTGGGGCATTTGATGGGGTTCCAGGAGGCAGTGAGGACCAGCACCACTTTTCCCCGCTGGCACCTTTGCTGTGGCAGCAAAAGCTGGACGTTTGTCTTTTTTGCTCCAAACAGCGGCGAAAGCGAAAAAAGGTGCTTTTGGGGATAGAGTCCGCAGGAAAGCAGAGAGGGCCAAATTGTCTGGGGCATTTGATGGGGTTCCAGGAGGCAGTGAGGACCAGCACCACTTTTCCCCGCTGCCACCTTTGCTGTGGCAGCAAAAGCTGGACGTTTGTCTTTTTTGCTCCAAACAGCGCCGAAAGTGAAAAAAGGTGCTTTTGAGGATAGAGTCCGCAGGAAAGCAGAGAGGGCCAAATTGTCTGGGGCATTTGATGGGGTTCCAGGAGGCAGTGAGGACCAGCACCACTTTTCCCCGCTGGCACCTTTGCTGTGGCAGCAAAAGCTGAATGTATGTCTTTTCAGCTCCGGAGGGTGCTGAAACTGAAAAAAGGTGCTTTTGAGGATAGAGTCCGCAGGAAAGCAGAGAGGGCCAAATTGTCTGGGGCATTTGATGGGGTTCCAGGAGGCAGTGAGGACCAGCACCACTTTTCCCTGCTGGCACCTTTGCTGTGGCAGCAAAAGCTGGACGATTGTCTTTTTTGCTCCAAACAGCGCCGAAAGTGAAAAAAGGTGCTTTTGAGGATAGAGTCCGCAGGAAAGCAGAGAGGGCGAAATTGTCTGGGGCATTTGATGGGGTTCCAGGAGGCAGTGAGGACCAGCATCACTTTTCCCCGCTGGCACCTTTGCTGTGGCAGCAAAAGCTGAACGTTTGTCTTTTCAGTTCCGGAGGGTGCTGAAAGTGAAAAAAGGAGCTTTTGAGGATAGAGTCCTCAGGAAAGCAGAGAGGGCCAAATTGTCTGGGGCATTTGATGGGGTTCCAGGAGGCAGTGACGACCAGCACCACTTTTCCCCGCTGGCACCTTTGCTGTGGCAGCAAAAGCTGGACGTTTGTCTTTTTTGCTCCAAACAGCGCTGAAAATGAAAAAAGGTGCTTTTGAGGATGGAGTCCGCAGGAAAGTAGAGAGGGCCAAATTGTCTGGGGCATTTGATGGGGTTCCAGGAGGCAGTGAGGACCAGCACCACTTTTCCCCGCTGCCACCTTTGCTGTGGCAGCAAAAGCTGGACGTTTGTCTTTTTTGCTCCGGAGGGCACCGAAAGCGAAAAAAGGTGCTTTTGAGGATAGAGTCCTCAGGAAAGCAGAGAGGGCCAAATTGTGTGGGGCATTTGAAGGGGTTCCAGGAGGCAGTGAGGACCAGCACCACTTTTCCCCGCTGGCACCTTTGCTGTGGCAGCAAAGGCTGGACGTTTGTCTTTTTTGCTCCAAACAGCGGCGAAAGTGAAAAAAGGTGCTTTTGAGGATAGAGTCCGCAGGAAAGCAGAGAGGGCCAAATTGTCTGGGGCATTTGATGGGGTTCCAGGAGGCAGTGAGGACCAGCACCACTTTTCCCCGCTGGCACCTTTGCTGTGGCAGCAAAAGCTGGACGTTTGTCTTTTTTGCTCCAAACAGCGGCGAAAGTGAAAAAAGGTGCTTTTGAGGATAGAGTCGGCCGGAAAGCAGAGAGGGCCAAATTGTCTGGGGCATTTGATGGGGTTCCAGGAGGCAGTGAGGACCAGCACCACTTTTCCCCGCTGGCACCTTTGCTGTGGCAGCAAAAGCTGGACGTTTGTCTTTTTTGCTCCAAACAGCGGCGAAAGCGAAAAAAGGTGCTTTTGGGGATAGAGTCCGCAGGAAAGCAGAGAGGGCCAAATTGTCTGGGGCATTTGATGGGGTTCCAGGAGGCAGTGAGGACCAGCACCACTTTTCCCCACTGCCACCTTTGCTGTGGCAGCAAAAGCTGGACGTTTGTCTTTTTTGCTCCAAACAGCGCCGAAAGTGAAAAAAGGTGCTTTTGAGGATAGAGTCCGCAGGAAAGCAGAGAGGGCCAAATTGTCTGGGGCATTTGATGGGGTTCCAGGAGGCAGTGAGGACCAGCACCACTTTTCCCCGCTGGCACCTTTGCTGTGGCAGCAAAAGCTGAATGTATGTCTTTTCAGCTCCGGAGGGTGCTGAAACTGAAAAAAGGTGCTTTTGAGGATAGAGTCCGCAGGAAAGCAGAGAGGGCCAAATTGTCTGGGGCATTTGATGGGGTTCCAGGAGGCAGTGAGGACCAGCACCACTTTTCCCCGCTGGCACCTTTGCTGTGGCAGCAAAAGCTGGACGATTGTCTTTTTTGCTCCAAACAGCGCCGAAAGTGAAAAAAGGTGCTTTTGAGGATAGAGTCCGCAGGAAAGCAGAGAGGGCGAAATTGTCTGGGGCATTTGATGGGGTTCCAGGAGGCAGTGAGGACCAGCATCACTTTTCCCCGCTGGCACATTTGCTGTGGCAGCAAAAGCTGGACGTTTGTCTTTTTTGCTCCGGAGGGCACCGAAAGCGAAAAAAGGTGCTTTTGAGGATAGAGTCCGCAGGAAAGCAGAGAGGGCCAAATTGTCTGGGGCATTTGATGGGGTTCCAGGAGGCAGTGAGGACCAGCACCACTTTTCCCCACTGGCACCTTTGCTATGGCAGCAATAGCTGAACGTTTGTCTTTTCAGCTCCGGAGGGTTCTGAAAGTGAAAAAAGGTGCTTTTGAGGATAGAGTCCTCAGGAAAGCAGAGAGGGCCAAATTGTCTGGGGCATTTGATGGGGTTCCAGGAGGCAGTGAGGACCAGCACCACTTTTCCCCGCTGGCACCTTTGCTGTGGCAGCAAAAGCTGAACGTTTGTCTTTTCAGCTCCGGAGGGTGCTGAAAGTGAAAAAAGGAGCTTTTGAGGATAGAGTCCTCAGGAAAGCAGAGAGGGCCAAATTGTCTGGGGCATTTGATGGGGTTCCAGGAGGCAGTGAGGACCAGCACCACTTTTCCCCGCTGGCACATTTGCTGTGGCAGCAAAAGCTGGACGTTTGTCTTTTTTGCTCCAAACAGCGGCGAAAGTGAAAAAAGGTGCTTTTGAGGATAGAGTCCTCAGGAAAGCAGAGAGGGCCAAATTGTCTGGGGCATTTGATGGGGTTCCAGGAGGCAGTGAGGACCAGCACCACTTTTCCCCGCTGGCACCTTTGCTGTGGCAGCAAAAGCTGGACGTTTGTCTTTTTTGCTCCAAGCAGCGCCGAAAGCGAAAAAAGGTGCTTTTGAGGATAGAGTCCTCAGGAAAGCAGAGAGGGCCAAATTGTGTGGTGAATTTGAAGGCGTTCCAGGAGGCAGTGAGGACCAGCACCACTTTTCCTTGCTGCCACCTTTGCTGTGGCAGCAAAAGCTGGACGTTTGTCTTTTTTGCTCCAAACAGCGCCGAAAGCGAAAAAAGGTGCTTTTGAGGATAGAGTCCTCAGGAAAGCAGAGAGGGCCAAATTGTCTGGGGCATTTGATGGGGTTCCAGGAGGCAGTGAGGACCAGCACCACTTTTCCCCGCTGGCACCTTTGCTGTGGCAGCAAAAGCTGGACGTTTGTCTTTTTTGCTCCGGAGGGCACCGAAAGCGAAAAAAGGTGCTTTTGAGGACAGAGTCCTCAGGAAAGCAGAGAGGCCCAAATTGTCTGGGGCATTTGATGGGGTTCCAGGAGGCAGTGAGGACCAGCACCACTTTTCCCCGCTGGCACCTTTGCTGTGGCAGCAAAGGCTGGATGTTTGTCTTTTTTGCTCCAAACAGCGGCGAAAGTGAAAAAAGGTGCTTTTGAGGATAGAGTCCGCAGGAAAGCAGAGAGGGCCAAATTGTGTGGGGCATTTGATGGGGTTCCAGGAGGCAGTGAGGACCAGCACCACTTTTCCTTGCTGCCACCTTTGCTGTGGCAGCAAAAGCTGGACGTTTGTCTTTTTTGCTCCAAACAGCGGCGAAAGTGAAAAAAGGTGCTTTTGAGGATAGAGTCAGCAGGAAAGCAGAGAGGGCCAAATTGTCTGGGGCATTTGATGGGGTTCCAGGAGGCAGTGAGGACCAGCACCACTTTTCCCCGCTGGCACCTTTGCTGTGGCAGCAAAAGCTGGACGTTTGTCTTTTTTGCTCCAAACAGCGGCGAAAGCGAAAAAAGGTGCTTTTGAGGATGGAGTCCGCAGGAAAGTAGAGAGGGCCAAATTGTGTGGTGCATTTGAAGGGGTTCCAGGAGGCAGTGAGGACCAGCACCACTTTTCCCCGCTGCCACCTTTGCTGTGGCAGCAAAAGCTGGACGTTTGTCTTTTTTGCTCCAAACAGCGGCGAAAGTGAAAAAAGGTGCTTTTGAGGATAGAGTCCGCAGGAAAGCAGAGAGGGCCAAATTGTCTGGGGCATTTGATGGGGTTCCAGGAGGCAGTGAGGACCAGCACCACTTTTCCCCGCTGGCACCTTTGCTGTGGCAGCAAAAGCTGGACGTTTGTCTTTTTTGCTCCAAACAGCGCCGAAAGCGAAAAAAGGTGCTTTTGAGGATAGAGTCCGCAGGAAAGCAGAGAGGGCCAAATTGTCTGGGGCATTTGATGGGGTTCCAGGAGGCAGTGAGGACCAGCACCACTTTTCCCTGCTGGCACCTTTGCTGTGGCAGCAAAAGCTGGACGATTGTCTTTTTTGCTCCAAACAGCGCCGAAAGTGAAAAAAGGTGCTTTTGAGGATAGAGTCCGCAGGAAAGCAGAGAGGGCGAAATTGTCTGGGGCATTTGATGGGGTTCCAGGAGGCAGTGAGGACCAGCATCACTTTTCCCCGCTGGCACCTTTGCTGTGGCAGCAAAAGCTGAACGTTTGTCTTTTCAGTTCCGGAGGGTGCTGAAAGTGAAAAAAGGAGCTTTTGAGGATAGAGTCCTCAGGAAAGCAGAGAGGGCCAAATTGTCTGGGGCATTTGATGGGGTTCCAGGAGGCAGTGACGACCAGCACCACTTTTCCCCGCTGGCACCTTTGCTGTGGCAGCAAAAGCTGGACGTTTGTCTTTTTTGCTCCAAACAGCGCTGAAAATGAAAAAAGGTGCTTTTGAGGATGGAGTCCGCAGGAAAGTAGAGAGGGCCAAATTGTCTGGGGCATTTGATGGGGTTCCAGGAGGCAGTGAGGACCAGCACCACTTTTCCCCGCTGCCACCTTTGCTGTGGCAGCAAAAGCTGGACGTTTGTCTTTTTTGCTCCGGAGGGCACCGAAAGCGAAAAAAGGTGCTTTTGAGGATAGAGTCCTCAGGAAAGCAGAGAGGGCCAAATTGTGTGGGGCATTTGAAGGGGTTCCAGGAGGCAGTGAGGACCAGCACCACTTTTCCCCGCTGGCACCTTTGCTGTGGCAGCAAAGGCTGGACGTTTGTCTTTTTTGCTCCAAACAGCGGCGAAAGTGAAAAAAGGTGCTTTTGAGGATAGAGTCCGCAGGAAAGCAGAGAGGGCCAAATTGTCTGGGGCATTTGATGGGGTTCCAGGAGGCAGTGAGGACCAGCACCACTTTTCCCCGCTGCCACCTTTCCTGTGGCAGCAAAAGCTGGACGTTTGTCTTTTTTGCTCCAAACAGCGGCGAAAGTGAAAAAAGGTGCTTTTGAGGATAGAGTCGGCCGGAAAGCAGAGAGGGCCAAATTGTCTGGGGCATTTGATGGGGTTCCAGGAGGCAGTGAGGACCAGCACCACTTTTCCCCGCTGGCACCTTTGCTGTGGCAGCAAAAGCTGGACGTTTGTCTTTTTTGCTCCAAACAGCGGCGAAAGCGAAAAAAGGTGCTTTTGGGGATAGAGTCCGCAGGAAAGCAGAGAGGGCCAAATTGTCTGGGGCATTTGATGGGGTTCCAGGAGGCAGTGAGGACCAGCACCACTTTTCCCCGCTGCCACCTTTGCTGTGGCAGCAAAAGCTGGACGTTTGTCTTTTTTGCTCCAAACAGCGCCGAAAGTGAAAAAAGGTGCTTTTGAGGATAGAGTCCGCAGGAAAGCAGAGAGGGCCAAATTGTCTGGGGCATTTGATGGGGTTCCAGGAGGCAGTGAGGACCAGCACCACTTTTCCCCGCTGGCACCTTTGCTGTGGCAGCAAAAGCTGAATGTATGTCTTTTCAGCTCCGGAGGGTGCTGAAACTGAAAAAAGGTGCTTTTGAGGATAGAGTCCGCAGGAAAGCAGAGAGGGCCAAATTGTCTGGGGCATTTGATGGGGTTCCAGGAGGCAGTGAGGACCAGCACCACTTTTCCCCGCTGGCACCTTTGCTGTGGCAGCAAAAGCTGGACGATTGTCTTTTTTGCTCCAAACAGCGCCGAAAGTGAAAAAAGGTGCTTTTGAGGATAGAGTCCGCAGGAAAGCAGAGAGGGCGAAATTGTCTGGGGCATTTGATGGGGTTCCAGGAGGCAGTGAGGACCAGCATCACTTTTCCCCGCTGGCACATTTGCTGTGGCAGCAAAAGCTGGACGTTTGTCTTTTTTGCTCCGGAGGGCACCGAAAGCGAAAAAAGGTGCTTTTGAGGATAGAGTCCGCAGGAAAGCAGAGAGGGCCAAATTGTCTGGGGCATTTGATGGGGTTCCAGGAGGCAGTGAGGACCAGCACCACTTTTCCCCACTGGCACCTTTGCTATGGCAGCAATAGCTGAACGTTTGTCTTTTCAGCTCCGGAGGGTTCTGAAAGTGAAAAAAGGTGCTTTTGAGGATAGAGTCCTCAGGAAAGCAGAGAGGGCCAAATTGTCTGGGGCATTTGATGGGGTTCCAGGAGGCAGTGAGGACCAGCACCACTTTTCCCCGCTGGCACCTTTGCTGTGGCAGCAAAAGCTGAACGTTTGTCTTTTCAGCTCCGGAGGGTGCTGAAAGTGAAAAAAGGAGCTTTTGAGGATAGAGTCCTCAGGAAAGCAGAGAGGGCCAAATTGTCTGGGGCATTTGATGGGGTTCCAGGAGGCAGTGAGGACCAGCACCACTTTTCCCCGCTGGCACATTTGCTGTGGCAGCAAAAGCTGGACGTTTGTCTTTTTTGCTCCAAACAGCGGCGAAAGTGAAAAAAGGTGCTTTTGAGGATAGAGTCCTCAGGAAAGCAGAGAGGGCCAAATTGTCTGGGGCATTTGATGGGGTTCCAGGAGGCAGTGAGGACCAGCACCACTTTTCCCCGCTGGCACCTTTGCTGTGGCAGCAAAAGCTGGACGTTTGTCTTTTTTGCTCCAAGCAGCGCCGAAAGCGAAAAAAGGTGCTTTTGAGGATAGAGTCCTCAGGAAAGCAGAGAGGGCCAAATTGTGTGGTGAATTTGAAGGCGTTCCAGGAGGCAGTGAGGACCAGCACCACTTTTCCTTGCTGCCACCTTTGCTGTGGCAGCAAAAGCTGGACGTTTGTCTTTTTTGCTCCAAACAGCGCCGAAAGCGAAAAAAGGTGCTTTTGAGGATAGAGTCCTCAGGAAAGCAGAGAGGGCCAAATTGTCTGGGGCATTTGATGGGGTTCCAGGAGGCAGTGAGGACCAGCACCACTTTTCCCCGCTGGCACCTTTGCTGTGGCAGCAAAAGCTGGACGTTTGTCTTTTTTGCTCTGGAGGGCACCGAAAGCGAAAAAAGGTGCTTTTGAGGACAGAGTCCTCAGGAAAGCAGAGAGGCCCAAATTGTCTGGGGCATTTGATGGGGTTCCAGGAGGCAGTGAGGACCAGCACCACTTTTCCCCGCTGGCACCTTTGCTGTGGCAGCAAAGGCTGGATGTTTGTCTTTTTTGCTCCAAACAGCGGCGAAAGTGAAAAAAGGTGCTTTTGAGGATAGAGTCCGCAGGAAAGCAGAGAGGGCCAAATTGTGTGGGGCATTTGATGGGGTTCCAGGAGGCAGTGAGGACCAGCACCACTTTTCCTTGCTGCCACCTTTGCTGTGGCAGCAAAAGCTGGACGTTTGTCTTTTTTGCTCCAAACAGCGGCGAAAGTGAAAAAAGGTGCTTTTGAGGATAGAGTCAGCAGGAAAGCAGAGAGGGCCAAATTGTCTGGGGCATTTGATGGGGTTCCAGGAGGCAGTGAGGACCAGCACCACTTTTCCCCGCTGGCACCTTTGCTGTGGCAGCAAAAGCTGGACGTTTGTCTTTTTTGCTCCAAACAGCGGCGAAAGCGAAAAAAGGTGCTTTTGAGGATGGAGTCCGCAGGAAAGTAGAGAGGGCCAAATTGTGTGGTGCATTTGAAGGGGTTCCAGGAGGCAGTGAGGACCAGCACCACTTTTCCCCGCTGCCACCTTTGCTGTGGCAGCAAAAGCTGGACGTTTGTCTTTTTTGCTCCAAACAGCGGCGAAAGTGAAAAAAGGTGCTTTTGAGGATAGAGTCCGCAGGAAAGCAGAGAGGGCCAAATTGTCTGGGGCATTTGATGGGGTTCCAGGAGGCAGTGAGGACCAGCACCACTTTTCCCCGCTGGCACCTTTGCTGTGGCAGCAAAAGCTGGACGTTTGTCTTTTTTGCTCCAAACAGCGCCGAAAGCGAAAAAAGGTGCTTTTGAGGATAGAGTCCGCAGGAAAGCAGAGAGGGCCAAATTGTCTGGGGCATTTGATGGGGTTCCAGGAGGCAGTGAGGACCAGCACCACTTTTCCCCGCTGCCACCTTTGCTGTGGCAGCAAAAGCTGGACGTTTGTCTTTTTTGCTCCAAACAGCGCCGAAAGTGAAAAAAGGTGCTTTTGAGGATAGAGTCCGCAGGAAAGCAGAGAGGGCCAAATTGTCTGGGGCATTTGATGGGGTTCCAGGAGGCAGTGAGGACCAGCACCACTTTTCCCCGCTGCCACCTTTGCTGTGGCAGCAAAAGCTGAATGTATGTCTTTTCAGCTCCGGAGGGTGCTGAAACTGAAAAAAGGTGCTTTTGAGGATAGAGTCCTCAGGAAAGCAGAGAGGGCCAAATTGTCTGGGGCATTTGATGGGGTTCCAGGAGGCAGTGAGGACCAGCACCACTTTTGCCCGCTGGCACCTTTGCTGTGGCAGCAAAAGCTGGACGTTTGTCTTTTTTGCTCCAAGCAGCACCGAAAGCGAAAAAAGGTGCTTTTGAGGATAGAGTCCTCAGGAAAGCAGAGAGGGCCAAATTGTGTGGTGAATTTGAAGGCGTTCCAGGAGGCAGTGAGGACCAGCACCGCTTTTCCCCGCTGCCACTTTTGCTGTGGCAGCAAAACCTGGACGTTTGTCTTTTCTGCTCCAAACAGCGCCGAAAGCGAAAAAAGGTGCTTTTGAGGATAGAGTCCTCAGGAAAGCAGAGAGGGCCAAATTGTCTGGGGCATTTGATGGGGTTCCAGGAGGCAGTGAGGACCAGCACCACTTTTCCCCGCTGGCACCTTTGCTGTGGCAGCAAAGGCTGGACGTTTGTCTTTTTTGCTCCAAACAGCGCCGAAAGTGAAAAAAGGTGCTTTTGAGGATAGAGTCCGCAGGAAAGCAGAGAGGGCCAAATTGTCTGGGGCATTTGATGGGGTTCCAGGAGGCAGTGAGGACCAGCACCACTTTTCCCCGCTGGCACCTTTGCTGTGGCAGCAAAAGCTGGACGTTTGTCTTTTTTGCTCCAAACAGCGGCGAAAGTGAAAAAAGGTGCTTTTGAGGATAGAGTCCTCAGGAAAGCAGAGAGGGCCAAATTGTCTGGGGCATTTGATGGGGTTCCAGGAGGCAGTGAGGACCAGCACCACTTTTCCCCGCTGCCACCTTTGCTGTGGCAGCAAAAGCTGGACGTTTGTCTTTTTTGCTCCAAACAGCGCCGAAAGTGAAAAAAGGTGCTTTTGAGGATAGAGTCCGCAGGAAAGCAGAGAGGGCCAAATTGTCTGGGGCATTTGATGGGGTTCCAGGAGGCAGTGAGGACCAGCACCACTTTTCCCCGCTGGCACCTTTGCTGTGGCAGCAAAAGCTGGACGTTTGTCTTTTTTGCTCCGGAGGGCGCCGAAAGCGAAAAAAGGTGCTTTTGAGGATAGAGTCCTCAGGAAAGCAGAGAGGGCCAAATTGTCTGGGGCATTTGATGGGGTTCCAGGAGGCAGTGAGGACCAGCACCACTTTTCCCCGCTGCCACCTTTGCTGTGGCAGCAAAAGCTGGACGTTTGTCTTTTTTGCTCCAAACAGCGCCGAAAGCGAAAAAAGGTGCTTTTGAGGATAGAGTCCTCAGGAAAGCAGAGAGGGCCAAATTGTCTGGGGCATTTGATGGGGTTCCAGGAGGCAGTGAGGACCAGCACCACTTTTCCCTGCTGGCACCTTTGCTGTGGCAGCAAAAGCTGAACGTTTGTCTTTTCAGCTCCGGAGGGTGCTGAAAGTGAAAAAAAGTGCTTTTGAGGATAGAGTCCTCAGGAAAGCAGAGAGGGCCAAATTGTCTGGGGCATTTGATGGGGTTCCAGGAGGCAGTGAGGACCAGCACCACTTTTCCCCGCTGCCACCTTTGCTGTGGCAGCAAAAGCTGGACGTTTGTCTTTTTTGCTCCAAACAGCGGCGAAAGTGAAAAAAGGTGCTTTTGAGGATAGAGTCCTCAGGAAAGCAGAGAGGGCCAAATTGTCTGGGGCATTTGATGGGGTTCCAGGAGGCAGTGAGGACCAGCACCACTTTTCCCCGCTGGCACCTTTGCTGTGGCAGCAAAAGCTGGACGTTTGTCTTTTTTGCTCCAAGCAGCACCGAAAGCGAAAAAAGGTGCTTTTGAGGATAGAGTCCTCAGGAAAGCAGAGAGGGCCAAATTGTGTGGTGAATTTGAAGGCGTTCCAGGAGGCAGTGAGGACCAGCACCGCTTTTCCCCGCTGCCACCTTTGCTGTGGCAGCAAAAGCTGGACGTTTGTCTTTTTTGCTCCAAACAGCGCCGAAAGCGAAAAAAGGTGCTTTTGAGGATAGAGTCCTCAGGAAAGCAGAGAGGGCCAAATTGTCTCGGGCATTTGATGGGGTTCCAGGAGGCAGTGAGGACCAGCACCACTTTTCCCCGCTGGCACCTTTGCTGTGGCAGCAAAAGCTGGACGTTTGTCTTTTTTGCTCCGGAGGGCACCGAAAGCGAAAAAAGGTGCTTTTGAGGATAGAGTCCTCAGGAAAGCAGAGAGGGCCAAATTGTCTGGGGCATTTGATGGGGTTCCAGGAGGCAGTGAGGACCAGCACCACTTTTCCCCGCTGGCACCTTTGCTGTGGCAGCAAAAGCTGGACGTTTGTCTTTTTTGCTCCAAACAGCGCCGAAAGTGAAAAAAGGTGCTTTTGAGGATAGAGTCCTCAGGAAAGCAGAGAGGGCCAAATTGTCTGGGGCATTTGATGGGGTTCCAGGAGGCAGTGAGGACCAGCACCACTTTTCCCCGCTGGCACCTTTGCTGTGGCAGCAAAAGCTGGACGTTTGTCTTTTTTGCTCCAAGCAGCACCGAAAGCGAAAAAAGGTGCTTTTGAGGATAGAGTCCTCAGGAAAGCAGAGAGGGCCAAATTGTGTGGTGAATTTGAAGGCGTTCCAGGAGGCAGTGAGGACCAGCACCGCTTTTCCCCGCTGCCACTTTTGCTGCGGCAGCAAAACCTGGACGTTTGTGTTTTCTGCTCCAAACAGCGCCGAAAGCGAAAAAAGGTGCTTTTGAGGATAGAGTCCTCAGGAAAGCAGAGAGGGCCAAATTGTCTGGGGCATTTGATGGGGTTCCAGGAGGCAGTGAGGACCAGCACCACTTTTCCCCGCTGGCACCTTTGCTGTGGCAGCAAAAGCTGGACGTTTGTCTTTTTTGCTCCGGAGGGCACCGAAAGCGAAAAAAGGTGCTTTTGAGGATAGAGTCCTCAGGAAAGCAGAGAGGGCCAAATTGTCTGGGGCATTTGATGGGGTTCCAGGAGGCAGTGAGGACCAGCACCACTTTTCCCCCCTGGCACCTTTGCTGTGGCAGCAAAGGCTGGACGTTTGTCTTTTTTGCTCCAAACAGCGCCGAAAGTGAAAAAAGGTGCTTTTGAGGATAGAGTCCGCAGGAAAGCAGAGAGGGCCAAATTGTCTGGGGCATTTGATGGGGTTCCAGGAGGCAGTGAGGACCAGCACCACTTTTCCCCGCTGGCACCTTTGCTGTGGCAGCAAAAGCTGGACGTTTGTCTTTTTTGCTCCAAACAGCGGCGAAAGTGAAAAAAGGTGCTTTTGAGGATAGAGTCCGCAGGAAAGCAGAGAGGGCCAAATTGTCTGGGGCATTTGATGGGGTTCCAGGAGGCAGTGAGGACCAGCACCACTTTTCCCCGCTGGCACCTTTGCTGTGGCAGCAAAAGCTGGACGTTTGTCTTTTTTGCTCCAAACAGCGCCGAAAGCGAAAAAAGGTGCTTTTGAGGATAGAGTCCTCAGGAAAGCAGAGAGGGCCAAATTGTCTGGGGCATTTGATGGGGTTCCAGGAGGCAGTGAGGACCAGCACCACTTTTCCCCGCTGGCACCTTTGCTGTGGCAGCAAAAGCTGGACGATTGTCTTTTTTGCTCCAAACAGCGCCGAAAGTGAAAAAAGGTGCTTTTGAGGATAGAGTCCGCAGGAAAGCAGAGAGGGCGAAATTGTCTGGGGCATTTGATGGGGTTCCAGGAGGCAGTGAGGACCAGCATCACTTTTCCCCGCTGGCACATTTGCTGTGGCAGCAAAAGCTGGACGTTTGTCTTTTTTGCTCCGGAGGGCACCGAAAGCGAAAAAAGGTGCTTTTGAGGATAGAGTCCTCAGGAAAGCAGAGAGGGCCAAATTGTCAGGGGCATTTGATGGGGTTCCAGGAGGCAGTGAGGACCAGCACCACTTTTCCCCGCTGGCACCTTTGCTGTGGCAGCAAAAGCTGGACGTTTGTCTTTTTTGCTCCAAACAGCGCCGAAAATGAAAAAAGGTGCTTTTGAGGATGGAGTCCGCAGGAAAGTAGAGAGGGCCAAATTGTGTGGGGCATTTGATGGGGTTCCAGGAGGCAGTGAGGACCAGCACCACTTTTCCCCGCTGGCACCTTTGCTGTGGCAAGAAAAGCTGAACGTATGTCTTTTCAGCTCCGGAGGGTGCTGAAAGTGAAAAAAGGTGCTTTTGAGGATAGAGTCCTCAGGAAAGCAGAGAGGGCCAAATTGTCTGGGGCATTTGATGGGGTTCCAGGAGGCAGTGAGGACCAGCACCACTTTTCCCCGCTGGCACCTTTGCTGTGGCAGCAAAAGCTGGACGTTTGTCTTTTTTGCTCCAAACAGCGCCGAAAGCGAAAAAAGGTGCTTTTGAGGATAGAGTCCTCAGGAAAGCAGAGAGGGCCAAATTGTCTGGGGCATTTGATGGGGTTCCAGGAGGCAGTGAGGACCAGCACCACTTTTCCCCGCTGGCACCTTTGCTGTGGCAGCAAAAGCTGGACGTTTGTCTTTTTTGCTCCAAACAGCGCCGAAAATGAAAAAAGGTGCTTTTGAGGATGGAGTCCGCAGGAAAGTAGAGAGGGCCAAATTGTCTGGGGCATTTGATGGGGTTCCAGGAGGCAGTGAGGACCAGCACCACTTTTCCCCGCTGCCACCTTTGCTGTGGCAGCAAAAGCTGGACGTTTGTCTTTTTTGCTCCAAACAGCGCCGAAAGCGAAAAAAGGTGCTTTTGAGGATAGAGTCCTCAGGAAAGCAGAGAGGGCCAAATTGTCTGGGGCATTTGATGGGGTTCCAGGAGGCAGTGAGGACCAGCACCACTTTTCCCCACTGGCACCTTTGCTATGGCAGCAATAGCTGAACGTTTGTCTTTTCAGCTCCGGAGGGTTCTGAAAGTGAAAAAAGGTGCTTTTGAGGATAGAGTCCTCAGGAAAGCAGAGAGGGCCAAATTGTCTGGGGCATTTGATGGGGTTCCAGGAGGCAGTGAGGACCAGCACCACTTTTCCCCGCTGGCACCTTTGCTGTGGCAGCAAAAGCTGAACGTTTGTCTTTTCAGCTCCGGAGGGTGCTGAAAGTGAAAAAAGGAGCTTTTGAGGATAGAGTCCTCAGGAAAGCAGAGAGGGCCAAATTGTCTGGGGCATTTGATGGGGTTCCAGGAGGCAGTGAGGACCAGCACCACTTTTCCCCGCTGGCACATTTGCTGTGGCAGCAAAAGCTGGACGTTTGTCTTTTTTGCTCCAAACAGCGGCGAAAGTGAAAAAAGGTGCTTTTGAGGATAGAGTCCTCAGGAAAGCAGAGAGGGCCAAATTGTCTGGGGCATTTGATGGGGTTCCAGGAGGCAGTGAGGACCAGCACCACTTTTCCCCTCTGGCACCTTTGCTGTGGCAGCAAAAGCTGGACGTTTGTCTTTTTTGCTCCAAGCAGCGCCGAAAGCGAAAAAAGGTGCTTTTGAGGATAGAGTCCTCAGGAAAGCAGAGAGGGCCAAATTGTGTGGTGAATTTGAAGGCGTTCCAGGAGGCAGTGAGGACCAGCACCGCTTTTCCTTGCTGCCACCTTTGCTGTGGCAGCAAAAGCTGGACGTTTGTCTTTTTTGCTCCAAACAGCGCCGAAAGCGAAAAAAGGTGCTTTTGAGGATAGAGTCCTCAGGAAAGCAGAGAGGGCCAAATTGTCTGGGGCATTTGAAGGGGTTCCAGGAGGCAGTGAGGACCAGCACCACTTTTCCCCGCTGGCACCTTTGCTGTGGCAGCAAAAGCTGGACGTTTGTCTTTTTTGCTCCGGAGGGCGCCGAAAGCGAAAAAAGGTGCTTTTGAGGATAGAGTCCTCAGGAAAGCAGAGAGGGCCAAATTGTCTGGGGCATTTGATGGGGTTCCAGGAGGCAGTGAGGACCAGCACCACTTTTCCCCCCTGGCACCTTTGCTGTGGCAGCAAAGGCTGGACGTTTGTCTTTTTTGCTCCAAACAGCGCCGAAAGTGAAAAAAGGTGCTTTTGAGGATAGAGTCCGCAGGAAAGCAGAGAGGGCCAAATTGTCTGGGGCATTTGATGGGGTTCCAGGAGGCAGTGAGGACCAGCACCACTTTTCCCCGCTGGCACCTTTGCTGTGGCAGCAAAAGCTGGACGTTTGTCTTTTTTGCTCCAAACAGCGCCGAAAGCGAAAAAAGGTGCTTTTGAGGATAGAGTCCTCAGGAAAGCAGAGAGGGCCAAATTGTCTGGGGCATTTGATGGGGTTCCAGGAGGCAGTGAGGACCAGCACCACTTTTCCCCGCTGGCACCTTTGCTGTGGCAGCAAAAGCTGGACGATTGTCTTTTTTGCTCCAAACAGCGCCGAAAGTGAAAAAAGGTGCTTTTGAGGATAGAGTCCGCAGGAAAGCAGAGAGGGCGAAATTGTCTGGGGCATTTGATGGGGTTCCAGGAGGCAGTGAGGACCAGCATCACTTTTCCCCGCTGGCACATTTGCTGTGGCAGCAAAAGCTGGACGTTTGTCTTTTTTGCTCCGGAGGGCACCGAAAGCGAAAAAAGGTGCTTTTGAGGATAGAGTCCTCAGGAAAGCAGAGAGGGCCAAATTGTCAGGGGCATTTGATGGGGTTCCAGGAGGCAGTGAGGACCAGCACCACTTTTCCCCGCTGGCACCTTTGCTGTGGCAGCAAAAGCTGGACGTTTGTCTTTTTTGCTCCAAACAGCGCCGAAAATGAAAAAAGGTGCTTTTGAGGATGGAGTCCGCAGGAAAGTAGAGAGGGCCAAATTGTGTGGGGCATTTGATGGGGTTCCAGGAGGCAGTGAGGACCAGCACCACTTTTCCCCGCTGGCACCTTTGCTGTGGCAACAAAAGCTGAACGTATGTCTTTTCAGCTCCGGAGGGTGCTGAAAGTGAAAAAAGGTGCTTTTGAGGATAGAGTCCTCAGGAAAGCAGAGAGGGCCAAATTGTCTGGGGCATTTGATGGGGTTCCAGGAGGCAGTGAGGACCAGCACCACTTTTCCCCGCTGGCACCTTTGCTGTGGCAGCAAAAGCTGGACGTTTGTCTTTTTTGCTCCAAACAGCGCCGAAAGCGAAAAAAGGTGCTTTTGAGGATAGAGTCCTCAGGAAAGCAGAGAAGGCCAAATTGTCTGGGGCATTTGATGGGGTTCCAGGAGGCAGTGAGGACCAGCACCACTTTTCCCCGCTGGCACCTTTGCTGTGGCAGCAAAAGCTGGACGTTTGTCTTTTTTGCTCCAAACAGCGCCGAAAATGAAAAAAGGTGCTTTTGAGGATGGAGTCCGCAGGAAAGTAGAGAGGGCCAAATTGTCTGGGGCATTTGATGGGGTTCCAGGAGGCAGTGAGGACCAGCACCACTTTTCCCCGCTGCCACCTTTGCTGTGGCAGCAAAAGCTGGACGTTTGTCTTTTTTGCTCCAAACAGCGCCGAAAGCGAAAAAAGGTGCTTTTGAGGATAGAGTCCTCAGGAAAGCAGAGAGGGCCAAATTGTCTGGGGCATTTGATGGGGTTCCAGGAGGCAGTGAGGACCAGCACCACTTTTCCCCACTGGCACCTTTGCTATGGCAGCAATAGCTGAACGTTTGTCTTTTCAGCTCCGGAGGGTTCTGAAAGTGAAAAAAGGTGCTTTTGAGGATAGAGTCCTCAGGAAAGCAGAGAGGGCCAAATTGTCTGGGGCATTTGATGGGGTTCCAGGAGGCAGTGAGGACCAGCACCACTTTTCCCCGCTGGCACCTTTGCTGTGGCAGCAAAAGCTGGACGTTTGTCTTTTCAGCTCCGGAGGGTGCTGAAAGTGAAAAAAGGAGCTTTTGAGGATAGAGTCCTCAGGAAAGCAGAGAGGGCCAAATTGTCTGGGGCATTTGATGGGGTTCCAGGAGGCAGTGAGGACCAGCACCACTTTTCCCCGCTGGCACATTTGCTGTGGCAGCAAAAGCTGGACGTTTGTCTTTTTTGCTCCAAACAGCGGCGAAAGTGAAAAAAGGTGCTTTTGAGGATAGAGTCCTCAGGAAAGCAGAGAGGGCCAAATTGTCTGGGGCATTTGATGGGGTTCCAGGAGGCAGTGAGGACCAGCACCACTTTTCCCCTCTGGCACCTTTGCTGTGGCAGCAAAAGCTGGACGTTTGTCTTTTTTGCTCCAAGCAGCGCCGAAAGCGAAAAAAGGTGCTTTTGAGGATAGAGTCCTCAGGAAAGCAGAGAGGGCCAAATTGTGTGGTGAATTTGAAGGCGTTCCAGGAGGCAGTGAGGACCAGCACCGCTTTTCCTTGCTGCCACCTTTGCTGTGGCAGCAAAAGCTGGACGTTTGTCTTTTTTGCTCCAAACAGCGCCGAAAGCGAAAAAAGGTGCTTTTGAGGATAGAGTCCTCAGGAAAGCAGAGAGGGCCAAATTGTCTGGGGCATTTGAAGGGGTTCCAGGAGGCAGTGAGGACCAGCACCACTTTTCCCCGCTGGCACCTTTGCTGTGGCAGCAAAAGCTGGACGTTTGTCTTTTTTGCTCCGGAGGGCACCGAAAGCGAAAAAAGGTGCTTTTGAGGATGGAGTCCTCAGGAAAGCAGAGAGGGCCAAATTGTCTGGGGCATTTGATGGGGTTCCAGGAGGCAGTGAGGACCAGCACCACTTTTCCCCGCTGGCACCTTTGCTGTGGCAGCAAAGGCTGGACGTTTGTCTTTTTTGCTCCAAACAGCGGCGAAAGTGAAAAAAGGTGCTTTTGAGGATAGAGTCCGCAGGAAAGCAGAGAGGGCCAAATTGTCTGCGGCATTTGATGGGGTTCCAGGAGGCAGTGAGGACCAGCACCACTTTTCCTTGCTGCCACCTTTGCTGTGGCAGCAAAAGCTGGACGTTTGTCTTTTTTGCTCCAAACAGCGGCGAAAGTGAAAAAAGGTGCTTTTGAGGATAGAGTCCGCAGGAAAGCAGAGAGGGCGAAATTGTCTGGGGCATTTGATGGGGTTCCAGGAGGCAGTGAGGACCAGCACCACTTTTCCCCGCTGGCACCTTTGCTGTGGCAGCAAAAGCTGGACGTTTGTCTTTTTTGCTCCAAACAGCGGCGAAAGCGAAAAAAGGTGCTTTTGAGGATGGAGTCCACAGGAAAGTAGAGAGGGCCAAATTGTGTGGGGCATTTGAAGGGGTTCCAGGAGGCAGTGAGGACCAGCACCACTTTTCCCCGCTGCCACCTTTGCTGTGGCAGCAAAAGCTGGACGTTTGTCTTTTTTGCTCCAAACAGCGGCGAAAGTGAAAAAAGGTGCTTTTGAGGATAGAGTCCGCAGGAAAGCAGAGAGGGCCAAATTGTCTGGGGCATTTGATGGGGTTCCAGGAGGCAGTGAGGACCAGCACCACTTTTCCCCGCTGGCACCTTTGCTGTGGCAGCAAAAGCTGGACGTTTGTCTTTTTTGCTCCAAACAGCGCCGAAAGCGAAAAAAGGTGCTTTTGAGGATAGAGTCCGCAGGAAAGCAGAGAGGGCCAAATTGTCTGGGGCATTTGATGGGGTTCCAGGAGGCAGTGAGGACCAGCACCACTTTTCCCCGCTGGCACCTTTGCTGTGGCAGCAAAAGCTGAATGTATGTCTTTTCAGCTCCGGAGGGTGCTGAAAGTGAAAAAAGGTGCTTTTGAGGATAGAGTCCTCAGGAAAGCAGAGAGGGCCAAATTGTCTGGGGCATTTGATGGGGTTCCAGGAGGCAGTGAGGACCAGCACCACTTTTCCCCGCTGGCACCTTTGCTGTGGCAGCAAAAGCTGGACGTTTGTCTTTTTTGCTCCAAACAGCGCCGAAAGCGAAAAAAGGTGCTTTTGAGGATAGAGTCCTCAGGAAAGCAGAGAGGGCCAAATTGTCTGGGGCATTTGATGGGGTTCCAGGAGGCAGTGAGGACCAGCACCACTTTTCCCCGCTGGCACCTTTGCTGTGGCAGCAAAAGCTGGACGTTTGTCTTTTTTGCTCCAAACAGCGCCGAAAATGAAAAAAGGTGCTTTTGAGGATGGAGTCCGCAGGAAAGAAGAGAGGGCCAAATTGTCTGGGGCATTTGATGGGGTTCCAGGAGGCAGAGAGGACCAGCACCACTTTTCCCCGCTGCCACCTTTGCTGTGGCAGCAAAAGCTGGACGTTTGTCTTTTTTGCTCCAAACAGCGCCGAAAGCGAAAAAAGGTGCTTTTGAGGATAGAGTCCTCAGGAAAGCAGAGAGGGCCAAATTGTCTGGGGCATTTGATGGGGTTCCAGGAGGCAGTGAGGACCAGCACCACTTTTCCCCACTGGCACCTTTGCTATGGCAGCAATAGCTGAACGTTTGTCTTTTCAGCTCCGGAGGGTTCTGAAAGTGAAAAAAGGTGCTTTTGAGGATAGAGTCCTCAGGAAAGCAGAGAGGGCCAAATTGTCTGGGGCATTTGATGGGGTTCCAGGAGGCAGTGAGGACCAGCACCACTTTTCCCCGCTGGCACCTTTGCTGTGGCAGCAAAAGCTGAACGTTTGTCTTTTCAGCTCCGGAGGGTGCTGAAAGTGAAAAAAGGAGCTTTTGAGGATAGAGTCCTCAGGAAAGCAGAGAGGGCCAAATTGTCTGGGGCATTTGATGGGGTTCCAGGAGGCAGTGAGGACCAGCACCACTTTTCCCCGCTGGCACCTTTGCTGTGGCAGCAAAAGCTGGACGTTTGTCTTTTTTGCTCCAAACAGCGGCGAAAGTGAAAAAAGGTGCTTTTGAGGATAGAGTCCTCAGGAAAGCAGAGAGGGCCAAATTGTCTGGGGCATTTGATGGGGTTCCAGGAGGCAGTGAGGACCAGCACCACTTTTCCCCTCTGGCACCTTTGCTGTGGCAGCAAAAGCTGGACGTTTGTCTTTTTTGCTCCAAGCAGCGCCGAAAGGGAAAAAAGGTGCTTTTGAGGATAGAGTCCTCAGGAAAGCAGAGAGGGCCAAATTGTGTGGTGAATTTGAAGGCGTTCCAGGAGGCAGTGAGGACCAGCACCGCTTTTCCTTGCTGCCACCTTTGCTGTGGCAGCAAAAGCTGGACGTTTGTCTTTTTTGCTCCAAACAGCGCCGAAAGCGAAAAAAGGTGCTTTTGAGGATAGAGTCCTCAGGAAAGCAGAGAGGGCCAAATTGTCTGGGGCATTTGAAGGGGTTCCAGGAGGCAGTGAGGACCAGCACCACTTTTCCCCGCTGGCACCTTTGCTGTGGCAGCAAAAGCTGGACGTTTGTCTTTTTTGCTCCGGAGGGCACCGAAAGCGAAAAAAGGTGCTTTTGAGGATAGAGTCCTCAGGAAAGCAGAGAGGGCCAAATTGTCTGGGGCATTTGATGGGGTTCCAGGAGGCAGTGAGGACCAGCACCACTTTTCCCCCCTGGCACCTTTGCTGTGGCAGCAAAGGCTGGACGTTTGTCTTTTTTGCTCCAAACAGCGGCGAAAGTGAAAAAAGGTGCTTTTGAGGATAGAGTCCGCAGGAAAGCAGAGAGGGCCAAATTGTCTGGGGCATTTGATGGGGTTCCAGGAGGCAGTGAGGACCAGCACCACTTTTCCCCGCTGGCACCTTTGCTGTGGCAGCAAAAGCTGGACGTTTGTCTTTTTTGCTCCAAACAGCGCCGAAAGCGAAAAAAGGTGCTTTTGAGGATAGAGTCCTCAGGAAAGCAGAGAGGGCCAAATTGTCTGGGGCATTTGATGGGGTTCCAGGAGGCAGTGAGGACCAGCACCACTTTTCCCCGCTGGCACCTTTGCTGTGGCAGCAAAAGCTGGACGATTGTCTTTTTTGCTCCAAACAGCGCCGAAAGTGAAAAAAGGTGCTTTTGAGGATAGAGTCCGCAGGAAAGCAGAGAGGGCGAAATTGTCTGGGGCATTTGATGGGGTTCCAGGAGGCAGTGAGGACCAGCATCACTTTTCCCCGCTGGCACATTTGCTGTGGCAGCAAAAGCTGGACGTTTGTCTTTTTTGCTCCGGAGGGCACCGAAAGCGAAAAAAGGTGCTTTTGAGGATAGAGTCCTCAGGAAAGCAGAGAGGGCCAAATTGTCAGGGGCATTTGATGGGGTTCCAGGAGGCAGTGAGGACCAGCACCACTTTTCCCCGCTGGCACCTTTGCTGTGGCAGCAAAAGCTGGACGTTTGTCTTTTTTGCTCCAAACAGCGCCGAAAATGAAAAAAGGTGCTTTTGAGGATGGAGTCCGCAGGAAAGTAGAGAGGGTCAAATTGTGTGGGGCATTTGATGGGGTTCCAGGAGGCAGTGAGGACCAGCACCACTTTTCCCCGCTGGCACCTTTGCTGTGGCAACAAAAGCTGAACGTATGTCTTTTCAGCTCCGGAGGGTGCTGAAAGTGAAAAAAGGTGCTTTTGAGGATAGAGTCCTCAGGAAAGCAGAGAGGGCCAAATTGTCTGGGGCATTTGATGGGGTTCCAGGAGGCAGTGAGGACCAGCACCACTTTTCCCCGCTGGCACCTTTGCTGTGGCAGCAAAAGCTGGACGTTTGTCTTTTTTGCTCCAAACAGCGCCGAAAGCGAAAAAAGGTGCTTTTGAGGATAGAGTCCTCAGGAAAGCAGAGAAGGCCAAATTGTCTGGGGCATTTGATGGGGTTCCAGGAGGCAGTGAGGACCAGCACCACTTTTCCCCGCTGGCACCTTTGCTGTGGCAGCAAAAGCTGGACGTTTGTCTTTTTTGCTCCAAACAGCGCCGAAAATGAAAAAAGGTGCTTTTGAGGATGGAGTCCGCAGGAAAGTAGAGAGGGCCAAATTGTCTGGGGCATTTGATGGGGTTCCAGGAGGCAGTGAGGACCAGCACCACTTTTCCCCGCTGCCACCTTTGCTGTGGCAGCAAAAGCTGGACGTTTGTCTTTTTTGCTCCAAACAGCGCCGAAAGCGAAAAAAGGTGCTTTTGAGGATAGAGTCCTCAGGAAAGCAGAGAGGGCCAAATTGTCTGGGGCATTTGATGGGGTTCCAGGAGGCAGTGAGGACCAGCACCACTTTTCCCCACTGGCACCTTTGCTATGGCAGCAATAGCTGAACGTTTGTCTTTTCAGCTCCGGAGGGTTCTGAAAGTGAAAAAAGGTGCTTTTGAGGATAGAGTCCTCAGGAAAGCAGAGAGGGCCAAATTGTCTGGGGCATTTGATGGGGTTCCAGGAGGCAGTGAGGACCAGCACCACTTTTCCCCGCTGGCACCTTTGCTGTGGCAGCAAAAGCTGAACGTTTGTCTTTTCAGCTCCGGAGGGTGCTGAAAGTGAAAAAAGGAGCTTTTGAGGATAGAGTCCTCAGGAAAGCAGAGAGGGCCAAATTGTCTGGGGCATTTGATGGGGTTCCAGGAGGCAGTGAGGACCAGCACCACTTTTCCCCGCTGGCACATTTGCTGTGGCAGCAAAAGCTGGACGTTTGTCTTTTTTGCTCCAAACAGCGGCGAAAGTGAAAAAAGGTGCTTTTGAGGATAGAGTCCTCAGGAAAGCAGAGAGGGCCAAATTGTCTGGGGCATTTGATGGGGTTCCAGGAGGCAGTGAGGACCAGCACCACTTTTCCCCTCTGGCACCTTTGCTGTGGCAGCAAAAGCTGGACGTTTGTCTTTTTTGCTCCAAGCAGCGCCGAAAGCGAAAAAAGGTGCTTTTGAGGATAGAGTCCTCAGGAAAGCAGAGAGGGCCAAATTGTGTGGTGAATTTGAAGGCGTTCCAGGAGGCAGTGAGGACCAGCACCGCTTTTCCTTGCTGCCACCTTTGCTGTGGCAGCAAAAGCTGGACGTTTGTCTTTTTTGCTCCAAACAGCGCCGAAAGCGAAAAAAGGTGCTTTTGAGGATAGAGTCCTCAGGAAAGCAGAGAGGGCCAAATTGTCTGGGGCATTTGAAGGGGTTCCAGGAGGCAGTGAGGACCAGCACCACTTTTCCCCGCTGGCACCTTTGCTGTGGCAGCAAAAGCTGGACGTTTGTCTTTTTTGCTCCGGAGGGCACCGAAAGCGAAAAAAGGTGCTTTTGAGGATGGAGTCCTCAGGAAAGCAGAGAGGGCCAAATTGTCTGGGGCATTTGATGGGGTTCCAGGAGGCAGTGAGGACCAGCACCACTTTTCCCCGCTGGCACCTTTGCTGTGGCAGCAAAGGCTGGACGTTTGTCTTTTTTGCTCCAAACAGCGGCGAAAGTGAAAAAAGGTGCTTTTGAGGATAGAGTCCGCAGGAAAGCAGAGAGGGCCAAATTGTCTGCGGCATTTGATGGGGTTCCAGGAGGCAGTGAGGACCAGCACCACTTTTCCTTGCTGCCACCTTTGCTGTGGCAGCAAAAGCTGGACGTTTGTCTTTTTTCTCCAAACAGCGGCGAAAGTGAAAAAAGGTGCTTTTGAGGATAGAGTCCGCAGGAAAGCAGAGAGGGCCAAATTGTCTGGGGCATTTGATGGGGTTCCAGGAGGCAGTGAGGACCAGCACCACTTTTCCCCGCTGGCACCTTTGCTGTGGCAGCAAAAGCTGGACGTTTGTCTTTTTTGCTCCAAACAGTGCCGAAAGCGAAAAAAGGTGCTTTTGAGGATAGAGTCCGCAGGAAAGCAGAGAGGGCCAAATTGTCTGGGGCATTTGATGGGGTTCCAGGAGGCAGTGAGGACCAGCACCACTTTTCCCCGCTGGCACCTTTGCTGTGGCAGCAAAAGCTGGACGTTTGTCTTTTTTGCTCCAAACAGCGCCGAAATTGAAAAAAGGTGCTTTTGAGGATAGAGTCCGCAGGAAAGCAGAGAGGGCCAAATTGTCTGGGGCATTTGATGGGGTTCCAGGAGGCAGTGAGGACCAGCACCACTTTTCCCCGCTGGCACCTTTGCTGTGGCAGCAAAAGCTGAATGTATGTCTTTTCAGCTCCGGAGGGTGCTGAAACTGAAAAAAGGTGCTTTTGAGGATAGAGTCCGCAGGAAAGCAGAGAGGGCGAAATTGTCTGGGGCATTTGATGGGGTTCCAGGAGGCAGTGAGGACCAGCATCACTTTTCCCCGCTGGCACATTTGCTGTGGCAGCAAAAGCTGGACGTTTGTCTTTTTTGCTCCGGAGGGCACCGAAAGCGAAAAAAGGTGCTTTTGAGGATAGAGTCCTCAGGAAAGCAGAGAGGGCCAAATTGTCTGGGGCATTTGATGGGGTTCCAGGAGGCAGTGAGGACCAGCACCACTTTTCCCCGCTGGCACCTTTGCTGTGGCAGCAAAAGCTGGACGTTTGTCTTTTTTGCTCTAAACAGCGCCGAAAATGAAAAAAGGTGCTTTTGAGGATGGAGTCCGCAGGAAAGTAGAGAGGGCCAAATTGTCTGGGGCATTTGATGGGGTTCCAGGAGGCAGTGAGGACCAGCACCACTTTTCCCCGCTGGCACCTTTGCTGTGGCAACAAAAGCAGAACGTATGTCTTTTCAGCTCCGGAGGGTGCTGAAAGCGAAAAAAGGTGCTTTTGAGGATAGAGTCCTCAGGAAAGCAGAGAGGGCCAAATTGTGTGGTGAATTTGAAGGCGTTCCAGGAGGCAGTGAGGACCAGCACCGCTTTTCCCCGCTGCCACTTTTGCTGTGGCAGCAAAACCTGGACGTTTGTCTTTTCTGCTCCAAACAGCGCCGAAAGCGAAAAAAGGTGCTTTTGAGGATAGAGTCCTCAGGAAAGCAGAGAGGGCCAAATTGTCTGGGGCATTTGATGGGGTTCCAGGAGGCAGTGAGGACCAGCACCACTTTTCCCCGCTGGCACCTTTGCTGTGGCAGCAAAAGCTGGACGTTTGTCTTTTTTGCTCCGGAGGGCACCGAAAGCGAAAAAAGGTGCTTTTGAGGATGGAGTCCTCAGGAAAGCAGAGAGGGCCAAATTGTCTGGGGCATTTGATGGGGTTCCAGGAGGCAGTGAGGACCAGCACCACTTTTCCTTGCTGCCACCTTTGCTGTGGCAGCAAAAGCTGGACGTTTGTCTTTTTTGCTCCAAACAGCGGCGAAAGTGAAAAAAGGTGCTTTTGAGGATAGAGTCCGCAGGAAAGCAGAGAGGGCCAAATTGTCTGGGGCATTTGATGGGGTTCCAGGAGGCAGTGAGGACCAGCACCACTTTTCCCCGCTGGCACCTTTGCTGTGGCAGCAAAAGCTGGACGTTTGTCTTTTTTGCTCCAAACAGCGCCGAAAGTGAAAAAAGGTGCTTTTGAGGATGGAGTCCACAGGAAAGTAGAGAGGGCCAAATTGTGTGGTGCATTTGAAGGGGTTCCAGGAGGCAGTGAGGACCAGCACCACTTTTCCCCGCTGCCACCTTTGCTGTGGCAGCAAAAGCTAGACGTTTGTCTTTTTTGCTCCAAACAGCGGCGAAAGTGAAAAAAGGTGCTTTTGAGGATAGAGTCCTCAGGAAAGCAGAGAGGGCCAAATTGTCTGGGGCATTTGATGGGGTTCCAGGAGGCAGTGAGGACCAGCACCACTTTTCCCCGCTGGCACCTTTGCTGTGGCAGCAAAAGCTGGACGTTTGTCTTTTTTGCTCCAAACAGCGCCGAAAGCGAAAAAAGGTGCTTTTGAGGATAGAGTCCGCAGGAAAGCAGAGAGGGCCAAATTGTCTGGGGCATTTGATGGGGTTCCAGGAGGCAGTGAGGACCAGCACCACTTTTCCCCGCTGGCACCTTTGCTGTGGCAGCAAAAGCTGGACGTTTGTCTTTTTTGCTCCAAACAGCGCCGAAAGTGAAAAAAGGTGCTTTTGAGGATAGAGTCCGCAGGAAAGCAGAGAGGGCCAAATTGTCTGGGGCATTTGATGGGGTTCCAGGAGGCAGTGAGGACCAGCACCACTTTTCCCCGCTGGCACCTTTGCTGTGGCAGCAAAAGCTGAATGTATGTCTTTTCAGCTCCGGAGGGTGCTGAAACTGAAAAAAGGTGCTTTTGAGGATAGAGTCCTCAGGAAAGCAGAGAGGGCGAAATTGTCTGGGGCATTTGATGGGGTTCCAGGAGGCAGTGAGGACCAGCATCACTTTTCCCCGCTGGCACATTTGCTGTGGCAGCAAAAGCTGGACGTTTGTCTTTTTTGCTCCGGAGGGCACCGAAAGCGAAAAAAGGTGCTTTTGAGGATAGAGTCCTCAGGAAAGCAGAGAGGGCCAAATTGTCTGGGGCATTTGATGGGGTTCCAGGAGGCAGTGAGGACCAGCACCACTTTTCCCCGCTGGCACCTTTGCTGTGGCAGCAAAAGCTGGACGTTTGTCTTTTTTGCTCCAAACAGCGCCGAAAATGAAAAAAGGTGCTTTTGAGGATGGAGTCCGCAGGAAAGTAGAGAGGGCCAAATTGTCTGGGGCATTTGATGGGGTTCCAGGAGGCAGTGAGGACCAGCACCACTTTTCCCCGCTGGCACCTTTGCTGTGGCAACAAAAGCAGAACGTATGTCTTTTTTGCTCCAAACAGCGCCGAAAGCGAAAAAAGGTGCTTTTGAGGATAGAGTCCTCAGGAAAGCAGAGAGGGCCAAATTGTCTGGGGCATTTGATGGGGTTCCAGGAGGCAGTGAGGACCAGCACCACTTTTCCCCGCTGGCACCTTTGCTGTGGCAGCAAAAGCTGGACGTTTGTCTTTTTTGCTCCAATCAGCACCGAAAGCGAAAAAAGGTGCTTTTGAGGATAGAGTCCTCAGGAAAGCAGAGAGGGCCAAATTGTGTGGTGAATTTGAAGGCGTTCCAGGAGGCAGTGAGGACCAGCACCGCTTTTCCCCGCTGCCACTTTTGCTGTGGCAGCAAAACCTGGACGTTTGTCTTTTCTGCTCCAAACAGCGCCGAAAGCGAAAAAAGGTGCTTTTGAGGATAGAGTCCTCAGGAAAGCAGAGAGGGCCAAATTGTCTGGGGCATTTGATGGGGTTCCAGGAGGCAGTGAGGACCAGCACCACTTTTCCCCGCTGGCACCTTTGCTGTGGCAACAAAGGCTGGACGTTTGTCTTTTTTGCTCCAAACAGCGCCGAAAGTGAAAAAAGGTGCTTTTGAGGATAGAGTCCGCAGGAAAGCAGAGAGGGCCAAATTGTCTGGGGCATTTGATGGGGTTCCAGGAGGCAGTGAGGACCAGCACCACTTTTCCCCGCTGCCACCTTTGCTGTGGCAGCAAAAGCTGGACGTTTGTCTTTTTTGCTCCAAACAGCGGCGAAAGTGAAAAAAGGTGCTTTTGAGGATAGAGTCCGCAGGAAAGCAGAGAGGGCCAAATTGTCTGGGGCATTTGATGGGGTTCCAGGAGGCAGTGAGGACCAGCACCACTTTTCCCCGCTGGCACCTTTGCTGTGGCAGCAAAAGCTGGACGTTTGTCTTTTTTGCTCCGGAGGGCGCCGAAAGCGAAAAAAGGTGCTTTTGAGGATAGAGTCCTCAGGAAAGCAGAGAGGGCCAAATTGTCTGGGGCATTTGATGGGGTTCCAGGAGGCAGTGAGGACCAGCACCACTTTTCCCCGCTGGCACTTTTGCTGTGGCAGCAAAAGCTGGACGTTTGTCTTTTTTGCTCCAAACAGCGGCGAAAGCGAAAAAAGGTGCTTTTAAGGATAGAGTCCGCAGGAAAGCAGAGAGGGCCAAATTGTCTGGGGCATTTGATGGGGTTCCAGGAGGCAGTGAGGACCAGCACCACTTTTCCCCGCTGGCACCTTTGCTATGGCAGCAAAAGCTGAACGTTTGTCTTTTCAGCTCCGGAGGGTGCTGAAAGTGAAAAAAAGTGCTTTTGAGGATAGAGTCCTCAGGAAAGCAGAGAGGGCCAAATTGTCTGGGGCATTTGATGGGGTTCCAGGAGGCAGTGAGGACCAGCACCACTTTTCCCCGCTGGCACCTTTGCTGTGGCAGCAAAAGCTGGACGTTTGTCTTTTTTGCTCCAAACAGCGGCGAAAGTGAAAAAAGGTGCTTTTGAGGATAGAGTCCTCAGGAAAGCAGAGAGGGCCAAATTGTCTGGGGCATTTGATGGGGTTCCAGGAGGCAGTGAGGACCAGCACCACTTTTCCCCGCTGCCACCTTTGCTGTGGCAGCAAAAGCTGGACGTTTGTCTTTTTTGCTCCAAACAGCGCCGAAAGCGAAAAAAGGTGCTTTTGAGGATAGAGTCCTCAGGAAAGCAGAGAGGGCCAAATTGTCTGGGGCATTTGATGGGGTTCCAGGAGGCAGTGAGGACCAGCACCACTTTTCCCCGCTGGCACCTTTGCTGTGGCAGCAAAAGCTGAACGTTTGTCTTTTCAGCTCCGGAGGGTGCTGAAAGTGAAAAAAAGTGCTTTTGAGGATAGAGTCCTCAGGAAAGCAGAGAGGGCCAAATTGTCTGGGGCATTTGATGGGGTTCCAGGAGGCAGTGAGGACCAGCACCACTTTTCCCCGCTGGCACCTTTGCTGTGGCAGCAAAAGCTGGACGTTTGTCTTTTTTGCTCCAAACAGCGGCGAAATTGAAAAAAGGTGCTTTTGAGGATAGAGTCCTCAGGAAAGCAGAGAGGGCCAAATTGTCTGGGGCATTTGATGGGGTTCCAGGAGGCAGTGAGGACCAGCACCACTTTTCCCCGCTGGCACCTTTGCTGTGGCAGCAAAAGCTGGACGTTTGTCTTTTTTGCTCCAAGCAGCACCGAAAGCGAAAAAAGGTGCTTTTGAGGATAGAGTCCTCAGGAAAGCAGAGAGGGCCAAATTGTGTGGTGAATTTGAAGGCGTTCCAGGAGGCAGTGAGGACCAGCACCGCTTTTCCTTGCTGCCACCTTTGCTGTGGCAGCAAAACCTGGACGTTTGTCTTTTCTGCTCCAAACAGCGCCGAAAGCGAAAAAAAGTGCTTTTGAGGATAGAGTCCGCAGGAAAGCAGAGAGGGCCAAATTGTCTGGGGCATTTGATGGGGTTCCAGGAGGCAGTGAGGACCAGCACCACTTTTCCCCGCTGGCACCTTTGCTGTGGCAGCAAAAGCTGGACGTTTGTCTTTTTTGCTCCGGAGGGCACCGAAAGCGAAAAAAGGTGCTTTTGAGGATAGAGTCCTCAGGAAAGCAGAGAGGGCCAAATTGTCTGGGGCATTTGATGGGGTTCCAGGAGGCAGTGAGGACCAGCACCACTTTTCCCCGCTGGCACCTTTGCTGTGGCAGCAAAAGCTGGACGTTTGTCTTTTTTGCTCCAAACAGCGCCGAAAGTGAAAAAAGGTGCTTTTGAGGATAGAGTCCGCAGGAAAGCAGAGAGGGCCAAATTGTCTGGGGCATTTGATGGGGTTCCAGGAGGCAGTGAGGACCAGCACCACTTTTCCCCGCTGGCACCTTTGCTGTGGCAGCAAAAGCTGGACGTTTGTCTTTTTTGCTCCAAGCAGCACCGAAAGCGAAAAAAGGTGCTTTTGAGGATAGAGTCCTCAGGAAAGCAGAGAGGGCCAAATTGTGTGGTGAATTTGAAGGCGTTCCAGGAGGCAGTGAGGACCAGCACCGCTTTTCCCCGCTGCCACTTTTGCTGTGGCAGCAAAAGCTGGACGTTTGTGTTTTCTGCTCCAAACAGCGCCGAAAGCGAAAAAAGGTGCTTTTGAGGATAGAGTCCTCAGGAAAGCAGAGAGGGCCAAATTGTCTGGGGCATTTGATGGGGTTCCAGGAGGCAGTGAGGACCAGCACCACTTTTCCCCGCTGGCACCTTTGCTGTGGCAGCAAAGGCTGGACGTTTGTCTTTTTTGCTCCAAACAGCGCCGAAAGTGAAAAAAGGTGCTTTTGAGGATAGAGTCCGCAGGAAAGCAGAGAGGGCCAAATTGTCTGCGGCATTTGATGGGGTTCCAGGAGGCAGTGAGGACCAGCACCACTTTTCCCCGCTGGCACCTTTGCTGTGGCAGCAAAAGCTGGACGTTTGTCTTTTTTGCTCCAAACAGCGGCGAAAGTGAAAAAAGGTGCTTTTGAGGATAGAGTCCGCAGGAAAGCAGAGAGGGCCAAATTGTCTGGGGCATTTGATGGGGTTCCAGGAGGCAGTGAGGACCAGCACCACTTTTCCCCGCTGGCACCTTTGCTGTGGCAGCAAAAGCTGGACGTTTGTCTTTTTTGCTCCAAACAGCGCCGAAAGTGAAAAAAGGTGCTTTTGAGGATAGAGTCCGCAGGAAAGCAGAGAGGGCCAAATTGTCTGCGGCATTTGATGGGGTTCCAGGAGGCAGTGAGGACCAGCACCACTTTTCCCCGCTGCCACCTTTGCTGTGGCAGCAAAAGCTGGACGATTGTCTTTTTTGCTCCAAACAGCGGCGAAAGTGAAAAAAGGTGCTTTTGAGGATAGAGTCCGCAGGAAAGCAGAGAGGGCGAAATTGTCTGGGGCATTTGATGGGGTTCCAGGAGGCAGTGAGGACCAGCATCACTTTTCCCCGCTGGCACATTTGCTGTGGCAGCAAAAGCTGGACGTTTGTCTTTTTTGCTCCGGAGGGCACCGAAAGCGAAAAAAGGTGCTTTTGAGGATAGAGTCCTCAGGAAAGCAGAGAGGGCCAAATTGTCAGGGGCATTTGATGGGGTTCCAGGAGGCAGTGAGGACCAGCACCACTTTTCCCCGCTGGCACCTTTGCTGTGGCAGCAAAAGCTGGACGTATGTCTTTTCAGCTCCGGAGGGTGCTGAAAGTGAAAAAAGGTGCTTTTGAGGATAGAGTCCTCAGGAAAGCAGAGAGGGCCAAATTGTCTGGGGCATTTGATGGGGTTCCAGGAGGCAGTGAGGACCAGCACCACTTTTCCCCGCTGGCACCTTTGCTGTGGCAGCAAAAGCTGGACGTTTGTCTTTTTTGCTCCAAACAGCGCCGAAAGCGAAAAAAGGTGCTTTTGAGGATAGAGTCCTCAGGAAAGCAGAGAGGGCCAAATTGTCTGGGGCATTTGATGGGGTTCCAGGAGGCAGTGAGGACCAGCACCACTTTTCCCCGCTGGCACCTTTGCTGTGGCAGCAAAAGCTGAACGTTTGTCTTTTCAGCTCCGGAGGGTGCTGAAAGTGAAAAAAAGTGCTTTTGAGGATAGAGTCCTCAGGAAAGCAGAGAGGGCCAAATTGTCTGGGGCATTTGATGGGGTTCCAGGAGGCAGTGAGGACCAGCACCACTTTTCCCCGCTGGCACCTTTGCTGTGGCAGCAAAAGCTGGACGTTTGTCTTTTTTGCTCCAAACAGCGGCGAAAGTGAAAAAAGGTGCTTTTGAGGATAGAGTCCTCAGGAAAGCAGAGAGGGCCAAATTGTCTGGGGCATTTGATGGGGTTCCAGGAGGCAGTGAGGACCAGCACCACTTTTCCCCACTGGCACCTTTGCTATGGCAGCAAAAGCTGAACGTTTGTCTTTTCAGCTCCGGAGGGTTCTGAAAGTGAAAAAAGGTGCTTTTGAGGATAGAGTCCTCAGGAAAGCAGAGAGGGCCAAATTGTCTGGGGCATTTGATGGGGTTCCAGGAGGCAGTGAGGACCAGCACCACTTTTCCCCGCTGGCACCTTTGCTGTGGCAGCAAAAGCTGAACGTTTGTCTTTTCAGCTCCGGAGGGTGCTGAAAGTGAAAAAAGGAGCTTTTGAGGATAGAGTCCTCAGGAAAGCAGAGAGGGCCAAATTGTCTGGGGCATTTGATGGGGTTCCAGGAGGCAGTGAGGACCAGCACCACTTTTCCCCGCTGGCACATTTGCTGTGGCAGCAAAAGCTGGACGTTTGTCTTTTTTGCTCCAAACAGCGGCGAAAGTGAAAAAAGGTGCTTTTGAGGATAGAGTCCTCAGGAAAGCAGAGAGGGCCAAATTGTCTGGGGCATTTGATGGGGTTCCAGGAGGCAGTGAGGACCAGCACCACTTTTCCCCGCTGGCACCTTTGCTGTGGCAGCAAAAGCTGGACGTTTGTCTTTTTTGCTCCAAGCAGCGCCGAAAGCGAAAAAAGGTGCTTTTGAGGATAGAGTCCTCAGGAAAGCAGAGAGGGCCAAATTGTGTGGTGAATTTGAAGGCGTTCCAGGAGGCAGTGAGGACCAGCACCGCTTTTCCTTGCTGCCACCTTTGCTGTGGCAGCAAAAGCTGGACGTTTGTCTTTTTTGCTCCAAACAGCGCCGAAAGCGAAAAAAGGTGCTTTTGAGGATAGAGTCCTCAGGAAAGCAGAGAGGGCCAAATTGTCTGGGGCATTTGAAGGGGTTCCAGGAGGCAGTGAGGACCAGCACCACTTTTCCCCGCTGGCACCTTTGCTGTGGCAGCAAAGGCTGGATGTTTGTCTTTTTTGCTCCAAACAGCGGCGAAAGTGAAAAAAGGTGCTTTTGAGGATAGAGTCCGCAGGAAAGCAGAGAGGGCCAAATTGTCTGCGGCATTTGATGGGGTTCCAGGAGGCAGTGAGGACCAGCACCACTTTTCCTTGCTGCCACCTTTGCTGTGGCAGCAAAAGCTGGACGTTTGTCTTTTTTGCTCCAAACAGCGGCAAAAGTGAAAAAAGGTGCTTTTGAGGATAGAGTCCGCAGGAAAGCAGAGAGGGCCAAATTGTCTGGGGCATTTGATGGGGTTCCAGGAGGCAGTGAGGACCAGCACCACTTTTCCCCGCTGGCACCTTTGCTGTGGCAGCAAAAGCTGGACGTTTGTCTTTTTTGCTCCAAACAGCGGCGAAAGCGAAAAAAGGTGCTTTTGAGGATGGAGTCCACAGGAAAGTAGAGAGGGCCAAATTGTGTGGTGCATTTGAAGGGGTTCCAGGAGGCAGTGAGGACCAGCACCACGTTTCCCCGCTGCCACCTTTGCTGTGGCAGCAAAAGCTGGACGTTTGTCTTTTTTGCTCCAAACAGCGGCGAAAGTGAAAAAAGGTGCTTTTGAGGATAGAGTCCGCAGGAAAGCAGAGAGGGCCAAATTGTCTGGGGCATTTGATGGGGTTCCAGGAGGCAGTGAGGACCAGCACCACTTTTCCCCGCTGGCACCTTTGCTGTGGCAGCAAAAGCTGGACGTTTGTCTTTTTTGCTCCAAACAGCGGCGAAAGCGAAAAAAGGTGCTTTTGAGGATAGAGTCCGCAGGAAAGCAGAGAGGGCCAAATTGTCTGGGGCATTTGATGGGGTTCCAGGAGGCAGTGAGGACCAGCACCACTTTTCCCCGCTGGCACCTTTGCTGTGGCAGCAAAAGCTGGACGTTTGTCTTTTTTGCTCCAAACAGCGGCGAAAGCGAAAAAAGGTGCTTTTGAGGATAGAGTCCGCAGGAAAGCAGAGAGGGCCAAATTGTCTGGGGCATTTGATGGGGTTCCAGGAGGCAGTGAGGACCAGCACCACTTTTCCCCGCTGGCACCTTTGCTGTGGCAGCAAAAGCTGAATGTATGTCTTTTCAGCTCCGGAGGGTGCTGAAACTGAAAAAAGGTGCTTTTGAGGATAGAGTCCTCAGGAAAGCAGAGAGGGCCAAATTGTCTGGGGCATTTGATGGGGTTCCAGGAGGCAGTGAGGACCAGCACCACTTTTCCCCGCTGGCACCTTTGCTGTGGCAGCAAAAGCTGGACGATTGTCTTTTTTGCTCCAAACAGCGCCGAAAGTGAAAAAAGGTGCTTTTGAGGATAGAGTCCGCAGGAAAGCAGAGAGGGCGAAATTGTCTGGGGCATTTGATGGGGTTCCAGGAGGCAGTGAGGACCAGCATCACTTTTCCCCGCTGGCACATTTGCTGTGGCAGCAAAAGCTGGACGTTTGTCTTTTTTGCTCCGGAGGGCACCGAAAGCGAAAAAAGGTGCTTTTGAGGATAGAGTCCGCAGGAAAGCAGAGAGGGCCAAATTGTCTGGGGCATTTGATGGGGTTCCAGGAGGCAGTGAGGACCAGCACCACTTTTCCCCGCTGCCACCTTTGCTGTGGCAGCAAAAGCTGGACGTTTGTCTTTTTTGCTCCAAACAGCGCCGAAAGTGAAAAAAGGTGCTTTTGAGGATAGAGTCCGCAGGAAAGCAGAGAGGGCCAAATTGTCTGGGGCATTTGATGGGGTTCCAGGAGGCAGTGAGGACCAGCACCACTTTTCCCCGCTGGCACCTTTGCTGTGGCAGCAAAAGCTGGACGTTTGTCTTTTTTGCTCCAAGCAGCACCGAAAGCGAAAAAAGGTGCTTTTGAGGATAGAGTCCTCAGGAAAGCAGAGAGGGCCAAATTGTGTGGTGAATTTGAAGGCGTTCCAGGAGGCAGTGAGGACCAGCACCGCTTTTCCCCGCTGCCACTTTTGCTGTGGCAGCAAAACCTGGACGTTTGTGTTTTCTGCTCCAAACAGCGCCGAAAGCGAAAAAAGGTGCTTTTGAGGATAGAGTCCTCAGGAAAGCAGAGAGGGCCAAATTGTCTGGGGCATTTGATGGGGTTCCAGGAGGCAGTGAGGACCAGCACCACTTTTCCCCGCTGGCACCTTTGCTGTGGCAGCAAAAGCTGGACGTTTGTCTTTTTTGCTCCGGAGGGCACCGAAAGCGAAAAAAGGTGCTTTTGAGGATAGAGTCCTCAGGAAAGCAGAGAGGGCCAAATTGTCTGGGGCATTTGATGGGGTTCCAGGAGGCAGTGAGGACCAGCACCACTTTTCCCCGCTGGCACCTTTGCTGTGGCAGCAAAGGCTGGACGTTTGTCTTTTTTGCTCCAAACAGCGCCGAAAGTGAAAAAAGGTGCTTTTGAGGATAGAGTCCGCAGGAAAGCAGAGAGGGCCAAATTGTCTGGGGCATTTGATGGGGTTCCAGGAGGCAGTGAGGACCAGCACCACTTTTCCCCGCTGGCACCTTTGCTGTGGCAGCAAAAGCTGGACGTTTGTCTTTTTTGCTCCAAACAGCGGCGAAAGTGAAAAAAGGTGCTTTTGAGGATAGAGTCCGCAGGAAAGCAGAGAGGGCCAAATTGTCTGGGGCATTTGATGGGGTTCCAGGAGGCAGTGAGGACCAGCACCACTTTTCCCCGCTGGCACCTTTGCTGTGGCAGCAAAAGCTGGACGTTTGTCTTTTTTGCTCCAAACAGCGCCGAAAGCGAAAAAAGGTGCTTTTGAGGATAGAGTCCTCAGGAAAGCAGAGAGGGCCAAATTGTCTGGGGCATTTGATGGGGTTCCAGGAGGCAGTGAGGACCAGCACCACTTTTCCCCGCTGGCACCTTTGCTGTGGCAGCAAAAGCTGGACGTTTGTCTTTTTTGCTCCAAACAGCGCCGAAAGTGAAAAAAGGTGCTTTTGAGGATAGAGTCCGCAGGAAAGCAGAGAGGGCGAAATTGTCTGGGGCATTTGATGGGGTTCCAGGAGGCAGTGAGGACCAGCATCACTTTTCCCCGCTGGCACATTTGCTGTGGCAGCAAAAGCTGGACGTTTGTCTTTTTTGCTCCGGAGGGCACCGAAAGCGAAAAAAGGTGCTTTTGAGGATAGAGTCCTCAGGAAAGCAGAGAGGGCCAAATTGTCAGGGGCATTTGATGGGGTTCCAGGAGGCAGTGAGGACCAGCACCACTTTTCCCCGCTGGCACCTTTGCTGTGGCAGCAAAAGCTGGACGTTTGTCTTTTTTGCTCCAAACAGCGCCGAAAATGAAAAAAGGTGCTTTTGAGGATGGAGTCCGCAGGAAAGTAGAGAGGGCCAAATTGTGTGGGGCATTTGATGGGGTTCCAGGAGGCAGTGAGGACCAGCACCACTTTTCCCCGCTGGCACCTTTGCTGTGGCAACAAAAGCTGAACGTATGTCTTTTCAGCTCCGGAGGGTGCTGAAAGTGAAAAAAGGTGCTTTTGAGGATAGAGTCCTCAGGAAAGCAGAGAGGGCCAAATTGTCTGGGGCATTTGATGGGGTTCCAGGAGGCAGTGAGGACCAGCACCACTTTTCCCCGCTGGCACCTTTGCTGTGGCAGCAAAAGCTGGACGTTTGTCTTTTTTGCTCCAAACAGCGCCGAAAGCGAAAAAAGGTGCTTTTGAGGATAGAGTCCTCAGGAAAGCAGAGAGGGCCAAATTGTCTGGGGCATTTGATGGGGTTCCAGGAGGCAGTGAGGACCAGCACCACTTTTCCCCGCTGGCACCTTTGCTGTGGCAGCAAAAGCTGGACGTTTGTCTTTTTTGCTCCAAACAGCGCCGAAAATGAAAAAAGGTGCTTTTGAGGATGGAGTCCGCAGGAAAGTAGAGAGGGCCAAATTGTCTGGGGCATTTGATGGGGTTCCAGGAGGCAGTGAGGACCAGCACCACTTTTCCCCGCTGGCACCTTTGCTGTGGCAGCAAAAGCTGGACGTTTGTCTTTTTTGCTCCAAACAGCGCCGAAAGCGAAAAAAGGTGCTTTTGAGGATAGAGTCCTCAGGAAAGCAGAGAGGGCCAAATTGTCTGGGGCATTTGATGGGGTTCCAGGAGGCAGTGAGGACCAGCACCACTTTTCCCCACTGGCACCTTTGCTATGGCAGCAATAGCTGAACGTTTGTCTTTTCAGCTCCGGAGGGTTCTGAAAGTGAAAAAAGGTGCTTTTGAGGATAGAGTCCTCAGGAAAGCAGAGAGGGCCAAATTGTCTGGGGCATTTGATGGGGTTCCAGGAGGCAGTGAGGACCAGCACCACTTTTCCCCGCTGGCACCTTTGCTGTGGCAGCAAAAGCTGAACGTTTGTCTTTTTTGCTCCAAACAGCGCCGAAAGTGAAAAAAGGTGCTTTTGAGGATAGAGTCCGCAGGAAAGCAGAGAGGGCCAAATTGTCTGGGGCATTTGATGGGGTTCCAGGAGGCAGTGAGGACCAGCACCACTTTTCCCCGCTGGCACCTTTGCTGTGGCAGCAAAAGCTGAATGTATGTCTTTTCAGCTCCGGAGGGTGCTGAAACTGAAAAAAGGTGCTTTTGAGGATAGAGTCCTCAGGAAAGCAGAGAGGGCCAAATTGTCTGGGGCATTTGATGGGGTTCCAGGAGGCAGTGAGGACCAGCACCACTTTTCCCCGCTGGCACCTTTGCTGTGGCAGCAAAAGCTGGACGATTGTCTTTTTTACTCCAAACAGCGCCGAAAGTGAAAAAAGGTGCTTTTGAGGATAGAGTCCGCAGGAAAGCAGAGAGGGCGAAATTGTCTGGGGCATTTGATGGGGTTCCAGGAGGCAGTGAGGACCAGCATCACTTTTCCCCGCTGGCACATTTGCTGTGGCAGCAAAAGCTGGACGTTTGTCTTTTTTGCTCCGGAGGGCACCGAAAGCGAAAAAAGGTGCTTTTGAGGATAGAGTCCTCAGGAAAGCAGAGAGGGCCAAATTGTCTGGGGCATTTGATGGGGTTCCAGGAGGCAGTGAGGACCAGCACCACTTTTCCCCGCTGGCACCTTTGCTGTGGCAGCAAAAGCTGGACGTTTGTCTTTTTTGCTCCAAACAGCGCCGAAAGTGAAAAAAGGTGCTTTTGAGGATAGAGTCCGCAGGAAAGCAGAGAGGGCCAAATTGTCTGGGGCATTTGATGGGGTTCCAGGAGGCAGTGAGGACCAGCACCACTTTTCCCCGCTGCCACCTTTGCTGTGGCAGCAAAAGCTGGACGTTTGTCTTTTTTGCTCCAAACAGCGCCGAAAGTGAAAAAAGGTGCTTTTGAGGATAGAGTCCGCAGGAAAGCAGAGAGGGCCAAATTGTCTGGGGCATTTGATGGGGTTCCAGGAGGCAGTGAGGACCAGCACCACTTTTCCCCGCTGGCACCTTTGCTGTGGCAGCAAAAGCTGGACGTTTGTCTTTTTTGCTCTGGAGGATGCCGAAAGTGAAAAAAGGTGCTTTTGAGGATGGAGTCTGCAGGAAAGCAGAGAGGGCCAAATTGTGTGGTGAATTTGAAGGCGTTCCAGGAGGCAGTGAGGACCAGCACCGCTTTTCCCCGCTGCCACTTTTGCTGTGGCAGCAAAACCTGGACGTTTGTGTTTTCTGCTCCAAACAGCGCCGAAAGCGAAAAAAGGTGCTTTTGAGGATAGAGTCCTCAGGAAAGCAGAGAGGGCCAAATTGTCTGGGGCATTTGATGGGGTTCCAGGAGGCAGTGAGGACCAGCACCACTTTTCCCCGCTGGCACCTTTGCTGTGGCAGCAAAAGCTGGACGTTTGTCTTTTTTGCTCCGGAGGGCACCGAAAGCGAAAAAAGGTGCTTTTGAGGATAGAGTCCTCAGGAAAGCAGAGAGGGCCAAATTGTCTGGGGCATTTGATGGGGTTCCAGGAGGCAGTGAGGACCAGCACCACTTTTCCCCGCTGGCACCTTTGCTGTGGCAGCAAAGGCTGGACGTTTGTCTTTTTTGCTCCAAACAGCGCCGAAAGTGAAAAAAGGTGCTTTTGAGGATAGAGTCCGCAGGAAAGCAGAGAGGGCCAAATTGTCTGGGGCATTTGATGGGGTTCCAGGAGGCAGTGAGGACCAGCACCACTTTTCCCCGCTGGCACCTTTGCTGTGGCAGCAAAAGCTGGACGTTTGTCTTTTTTGCTCCAAACAGCGGCGAAAGTGAAAAAAGGTGCTTTTGAGGATAGAGTCCGCAGGAAAGCAGAGAGGGCCAAATTGTCTGGGGCATTTGATGGGGTTCCAGGAGGCAGTGAGGACCAGCACCACTTTTCCCCGCTGGCACCTTTGCTGTGGCAGCAAAAGCTGGACGTTTGTCTTTTTTGCTCCAAACAGCGCCGAAAGCGAAAAAAGGTGCTTTTGAGGATAGAGTCCTCAGGAAAGCAGAGAGGGCCAAATTGTCTGGGGCATTTGATGGGGTTCCAGGAGGCAGTGAGGACCAGGACCACTTTTCCCCGCTGGCACCTTTGCTGTGGCAGCAAAAGCTGGACGATTGTCTTTTTTGCTCCAAACAGCGCCGAAAGTGAAAAAAGGTGCTTTTGAGGATAGAGTCCGCAGGAAAGCAGAGAGGGCGAAATTGTCTGGGGCATTTGATGGGGTTCCAGGAGGCAGTGAGGACCAGCATCACTTTTCCCCGCTGGCACATTTGCTGTGGCAGCAAAAGCTGGACGTTTGTCTTTTTTGCTCCGGAGGGCACCGAAAGCGAAAAAAGGTGCTTTTGAGGATAGAGTCCTCAGGAAAGCAGAGAGGGCCAAATTGTCAGGGGCATTTGATGGGGTTCCAGGAGGCAGTGAGGACCAGCACCACTTTTCCCCGCTGGCACCTTTGCTGTGGCAGCAAAAGCTGGACGTTTGTCTTTTTTGCTCCAAACAGCGCCGAAAATGAAAAAAGGTGCTTTTGAGGATGGAGTCCGCAGGAAAGTAGAGAGGGCCAAATTGTGTGGGGCATTTGATGGGGTTCCAGGAGGCAGTGAGGACCAGCACCACTTTTCCCCGCTGGCACCTTTGCTGTGGCAACAAAAGCTGAACGTATGTCTTTTCAGCTCCGGAGGGTGCTGAAAGTGAAAAAAGGTGCTTTTGAGGATAGAGTCCGCTGGAAAGCAGAGAGGGCCAAATTGTCTGGGGCATTTGATGGGGTTCCAGGAGGCAGTGAGGACCAGCACCACTTTTCCCCGCTGGCACCTTTGCTGTGGCAGCAAAAGCTGGACGTTTGTCTTTTTTGCTCCAAACAGCGCCGAAAGCGAAAAAAGGTGCTTTTGAGGATAGAGTCCTCAGGAAAGCAGAGAGGGCCAAATTGTCTGGGGCATTTGATGGGGTTCCAGGAGGCAGTGAGGACCAGCACCATTTTTCCCCGCTGGCACCTTTGCTGTGGCAGCAAAAGCTGGACGTTTGTCTTTTTTGCTCCAAACAGCGCCGAAAATGAAAAAAGGTGCTTTTGAGGATGGAGTCCGCAGGAAAGTAGAGAGGGCCAAATTGTCTGGGGCATTTGATGGGGTTCCAGGAGGCAGTGAGGACCAGCACCACTTTTCCCCACTGGCACCTTTGCTATGGCAGCAATAGCTGAACGTTTGTCTTTTCAGCTCCGGAGGGTTCTGAAAGTGAAAAAAGGTGCTTTTGAGGATAGAGTCCTCAGGAAAGCAGAGAGGGCCAAATTGTCTGGGGCATTTGATGGGGTTCCAGGAGGCAGTGAGGACCAGCACCACTTTTCCCCGCTGGCACCTTTGCTGTGGCAGCAAAAGCTGAACGTTTGTCTTTTCAGCTCCGGAGGGTGCTGAAAGTGAAAAAAGGAGCTTTTGAGGATAGAGTCCTCAGGAAAGCAGAGAGGGCCAAATTGTCTGGGGCATTTGATGGGGTTCCAGGAGGCAGTGAGGACCAGCACCACTTTTCCCCGCTGGCACATTTGCTGTGGCAGCAAAAGCTGGACGTTTGTCTTTTTTGCTCCAAACAGCGGCGAAAGTGAAAAAAGGTGCTTTTGAGGATAGATTCCTCAGGAAAGCAGAGAGGGCCAAATTGTCTGGGGCATTTGATGGGGTTCCAGGAGGCAGTGAGGACCAGCACCACTTTTCCCCGCTGGCACCTTTGCTGTGGCAGCAAAAGCTGGACGTTTGTCTTTTTTGCTCCAAGCAGCGCCGAAAGCGAAAAAAGGTGCTTTTGAGGATAGAGTCCTCAGGAAAGCAGAGAGGGCCAAATTGTCTGGGGCATTTGAAGGGGTTCCAGGAGGCAGTGAGGACCAGCACCACTTTTCCCCGCTGGCACCTTTGCTGTGGCAGCAAAAGCTGGACGTTTGTCTTTTTTGCTCCAAACAGCGCCGAAAATGAAAAAAGGTGCTTTTGAGGATGGAGTCCGCAGGAAAGTAGAGAGGGCCAAATTGTCTGGGGCATTTGATGGGGTTCCAGGAGGCAGTGAGGACCAGCACCACTTTTCCCCGCTGGCACCTTTGCTGTGGCAGCAAAAGCTGGACGTTTGTCTTTTTTGCTCCAAACAGCGCCGAAAATGAAAAAAGGTGCTTTTGAGGATGGAGTCCGCAGGAAAGTAGAGAGGGCCAAATTGTGTGGGGCATTTGATGGGGTTCCAGGAGGCAGTGAGGACCAGCACCACTTTTCCCCGCTGGCACCTTTGCTGTGGCAACAAAAGCTGAACGTATGTCTTTTCAGCTCCGGAGGGTGCTGAAAGTGAAAAAAGGTGCTTTTGAGGATAGAGTCCTCAGGAAAGCAGAGAGGGCCAAATTGTCTGGGGCATTTGATGGGGTTCCAGGAGGCAGTGAGGACCAGCACCACTTTTCCCCGCTGGCACCTTTGCTGTGGCAGCAAAAGCTGGACGTTTGTCTTTTTTGCTCCAAACAGCGCCGAAAGCGAAAAAAGGTGCTTTTGAGGATAGAGTCCTCAGGAAAGCAGAGAGGGCCAAATTGTCTGGGGCATTTGATGGGGTTCCAGGAGGCAGTGAGGACCAGCACCACTTTTCCCCGCTGGCACCTTTGCTGTGGCAGCAAAGGCTGGATGTTTGTCTTTTTTGCTCCAAACAGCGGCGAAAGTGAAAAAAGGTGCTTTTGAGGATAGAGTCCTCAGGAAAGCAGAGAGGGCCAAATTGTCTGGGGCATTTGATGGGGTTCCAGGAGGCAGTGAGGACCAGCACCACTTTTCCCCGCTGGCACCTTTGCTGTGGCAGCAAAAGCTGGACGTTTGTCTTTTTTGCTCCAAACAGCGCCGAAAGCGAAAAAAGGTGCTTTTGAGGATAGAGTCCTCAGGAAAGCAGAGAGGGCCAAATTGTCTGGGGCATTTGATGGGGTTCCAGGAGGCAGTGAGGACCAGGACCACTTTTCCCCGCTGGCACCTTTGCTGTGGCAGCAAAAGCTGGACGATTGTCTTTTTTGCTCCAAACAGCGCCGAAAGTGAAAAAAGGTGCTTTTGAGGATAGAGTCCGCAGGAAAGCAGAGAGGGCGAAATTGTCTGGGGCATTTGATGGGGTTCCAGGAGGCAGTGAGGACCAGCATCACTTTTCCCCGCTGGCACATTTGCTGTGGCAGCAAAAGCTGGACGTTTGTCTTTTTTGCTCCGGAGGGCACCGAAAGCGAAAAAAGGTGCTTTTGAGGATAGAGTCCTCAGGAAAGCAGAGAGGGCCAAATTGTCAGGGGCATTTGATGGGGTTCCAGGAGGCAGTGAGGACCAGCACCACTTTTCCCCGCTGGCACCTTTGCTGTGGCAGCAAAAGCTGGACGTTTGTCTTTTTTGCTCCAAACAGCGCCGAAAATGAAAAAAGGTGCTTTTGAGGATGGAGTCCGCAGGAAAGTAGAGAGGGCCAAATTGTGTGGGGCATTTGATGGGGTTCCAGGAGGCAGTGAGGACCAGCACCACTTTTCCCCGCTGGCACCTTTGCTGTGGCAACAAAAGCTGAACGTATGTCTTTTCAGCTCCGGAGGGTGCTGAAAGTGAAAAAAGGTGCTTTTGAGGATAGAGTCCTCAGGAAAGCAGAGAGGGCCAAATTGTCTGGGGCATTTGATGGGGTTCCAGGAGGCAGTGAGGACCAGCACCACTTTTCCCCGCTGGCACCTTTGCTGTGGCAGCAAAAGCTGGACGTTTGTCTTTTTTGCTCCAAACAGCGCCGAAAGCGAAAAAAGGTGCTTTTGAGGATAGAGTCCTCAGGAAAGCAGAGAGGGCCAAATTGTCTGGGGCATTTGATGGGGTTCCAGGAGGCAGTGAGGACCAGCACCACTTTTCCCCGCTGGCACCTTTGCTGTGGCAGCAAAAGCTGGACGTTTGTCTTTTTTGCTCCAAACAGCGCCGAAAATGAAAAAAGGTGCTTTTGAGGATGGAGTCCGCAGGAAAGTAGAGAGGGCCAAATTGTCTGGGGCATTTGATGGGGTTCCAGGAGGCAGTGAGGACCAGCACCACTTTTCCCCGCTGCCACCTTTGCTGTGGCAGCAAAAGCTGGACGTTTGTCTTTTTTGCTCCAAACAGCGCCGAAAGCGAAAAAAGGTGCTTTTGAGGATAGAGTCCTCAGGAAAGCAGAGAGGGCCAAATTGTCTGGGGCATTTGATGGGGTTCCAGGAGGCAGTGAGGACCAGCACCACTTTTCCCCACTGGCACCTTTGCTATGGCAGCAATAGCTGAACGTTTGTCTTTTCAGCTCCGGAGGGTTCTGAAAGTGAAAAAAGGTGCTATTGAGGATAGAGTCCTCAGGAAAGCAGAGAGGGCCAAATTGTCTGGGGCATTTGATGGGGTTCCAGGAGGCAGTGAGGACCAGCACCACTTTTCCCCGCTGGCACCTTTGCTGTGGCAGCAAAAGCTGAACGTTTGTCTTTTCAGCTCCGGAGGGTGCTGAAAGTGAAAAAAGGAGCTTTTGAGGATAGAGTCCTCAGGAAAGCAGAGAGGGCCAAATTGTCTGGGGCATTTGATGGGGTTCCAGGAGGCAGTGAGGACCAGCACCACTTTTCCCCGCTGGCACATTTGCTGTGGCAGCAAAAGCTGGACGTTTGTCTTTTTTGCTCCAAACAGCGGCGAAAGTGAAAAAAGGTGCTTTTGAGGATAGATTCCTCAGGAAAGCAGAGAGGGCCAAATTGTCTGGGGCATTTGATGGGGTTCCAGGAGGCAGTGAGGACCAGCACCACTTTTCCCCGCTGGCACGTTTGCTGTGGCAGCAAAAGCTGGACGTTTGTCTTTTTTGCTCCAAGCAGCGCCGAAAGCGAAAAAAGGTGCTTTTGAGGATAGAGTCCTCAGGAAAGCAGAGAGGGCCAAATTGTGTGGTGAATTTGAAGGCGTTCCAGGAGGCAGTGAGGACCAGCACCGCTTTTCCTTGCTGCCACCTTTGCTGTGGCAGCAAAAGCTGGACGTTTGTCTTTTTTGCTCCAAACAGCGCCGAAAGCGAAAAAAGGTGCTTTTGAGGATAGAGTCCTCAGGAAAGCAGAGAGGGCCAAATTGTCTGGGGCATTTGAAGGGGTTCCAGGAGGCAGTGAGGACCAGCACCACTTTTCCCCGCTGGCACCTTTGCTGTGGCAGCAAAGGCTGGACGTTTGTCTTTTTTGCTCCAAACAGCGGCGAAAGTGAAAAAAGGTGCTTTTGAGGATAGAGTCCGCAGGAAAGCAGAGAGGGCCAAATTGTCTGGGGCATTTGATGGGGTTCCAGGAGGCAGTGAGGACCAGCATCACTTTTCCCCGCTGGCACATTTGCTGTGGCAGCAAAAGCTGGACGTTTGTCTTTTTTGCTCCGGAGGGCACCGAAAGCGAAAAAAGGTGCTTTTGAGGATAGAGTCCGCAGGAAAGCAGAGAGGGCCAAATTGTCTGGGGCATTTGATGGGGTTCCAGGAGGCAGTGAGGACCAGCACCACTTTTCCCCGCTGGCACCTTTGCTGTGGCAGCAAAAGCTGGACGTTTGTCTTTTTTGCTCCAAACAGCGCCGAAAATGAAAAAAGGTGCTTTTGAGGATGGAGTCCGCAGGAAAGTAGAGAGGGCCAAATTGTGTGGGGCATTTGATGGGGTTCCAGGAGGCAGTGAGGACCAGCACCACTTTTCCCCGCTGGCACCTTTGCTGTGGCAACAAAAGCTGAACGTATGTCTTTTCAGCTCCGGAGGGTGCTGAAAGTGAAAAAAGGTGCTTTTGAGGATAGAGTCCTCAGGAAAGCAGAGAGGGCCAAATTGTCTGGGGCATTTGATGGGGTTCCAGGAGGCAGTGAGGACCAGCACCACTTTTCCCCGCTGGCACCTTTGCTGTGGCAGCAAAAGCTGGACGTTTGTCTTTTTTGCTCCAAACAGCGCCGAAAGCGAAAAAAGGTGCTTTTGAGGATAGAGTCCTCAGGAAAGCAGAGAGGGCCAAATTGTCTGGGGCATTTGATGGGGTTCCAGGAGGCAGTGAGGACCAGCACCACTTTTCCCCGCTGGCACCTTTGCTGTGGCAGCAAAAGCTGGACGTTTGTCTTTTTTGCTCCAAACAGCGCCGAAAATGAAAAAAGGTGCTTTTGAGGATGGAGTCCGCAGGAAAGTAGAGAGGGCCAAATTGTCTGGGGCATTTGATGGGGTTCCAGGAGGCAGTGAGGACCAGCACCACTTTTCCCCACTGGCACCTTTGCTATGGCAGCAATAGCTGAACGTTTGTCTTTTCAGCTCCGGAGGGTTCTGAAAGTGAAAAAAGGTGCTTTTGAGGATAGAGTCCTCAGGAAAGCAGAGAGGGCCAAATTGTCTGGGGCATTTGATGGGGTTCCAGGAGGCAGTGAGGACCAGCACCACTTTTCCCCGCTGGCACCTTTGCTGTGGCAGCAAAAGCTGAACGTTTGTCTTTTCAGCTCCGGAGGGTGCTGAAAGTGAAAAAAGGAGCTTTTGAGGATAGAGTCCTCAGGAAAGCAGAGAGGGCCAAATTGTCTGGGGCATTTGATGGGGTTCCAGGAGGCAGTGAGGACCAGCACCACTTTTCCCCGCTGGCACATTTGCTGTGGCAGCAAAAGCTGGACGTATGTCTTTTTTGCTCCAAACAGCGGCGAAAGTGAAAAAAGGTGCTTTTGAGGATAGAGTCCTCAGGAAAGCAGAGAGGGCCAAATTGTCTGGGGCATTTGATGGGGTTCCAGGAGGCAGTGAGGACCAGCACCACTTTTCCCCGCTGGCACCTTTGCTGTGGCAGCAAAAGCTGGACGTTTGTCTTTTTTGCTCCAAGCAGCGCCGAAAGTGAAAAAAGGTGCTTTTGAGGATAGAGTCCTCAGGAAAGCAGAGAGGGCCAAATTGTGTGGTGAATTTGAAGGCGTTCCAGGAGGCAGTGAGGACCAGCACCGCTTTTCCTTGCTGCCACCTTTGCTGTGGCAGCAAAAGCTGGACGTTTGTCTTTTTTGCTCCAAACAGCGCCGAAAGCGAAAAAAGGTGCTTTTGAGGATAGAGTCCTCAGGAAAGCAGAGAGGGCCAAATTGTCTGGGGCATTTGAAGGGGTTCCAGGAGGCAGTGAGGACCAGCACCACTTTTCCCCGCTGGCACCTTTGCTGTGGCAGCAAAGGCTGGATGTTTGTCTTTTTTGCTCCAAACAGCGGCGAAAGTGAAAAAAGGTGCTTTTGAGGATAGAGTCCTCAGGAAAGCAGAGAGGGCCAAATTGTCTGGGGCATTTGATGGGGTTCCAGGAGGCAGTGAGGACCAGCACCACTTTTCCCCGCTGGCACCTTTGCTGTGGCAGCAAAAGCTGGACGTTTGTCTTTTTTGCTCCAAACAGCGCCGAAAATGAAAAAAGGTGCTTTTGAGGATGGAGTCCGCAGGAAAGTAGAGAGGGCCAAATTGTGCGGGGCATTTGATGGGGTTCCAGGAGGCAGTGAGGACCAGCACCACTTTTCCCCGCTGGCACCTTTGCTGTGGCAACAAAAGCTGAACGTATGTCTTTTCAGCTCCGGAGGGTGCTGAAAGTGAAAAAAGGTGCTTTTGAGGATAGAGTCCTCAGGAAAGCAGAGAGGGCCAAATTGTCTGGGGCATTTGATGGGGTTCCAGGAGGCAGTGAGGACCAGCACCACTTTTCCCCGCTGGCACCTTTGCTGTGGCAGCAAAAGCTGGACGTTTGTCTTTTTTGCTCCAAACAGCGCCGAAAGCGAAAAAAGGTGCTTTTGAGGATAGAGTCCTCAGGAAAGCAGAGAGGGCCAAATTGTCTGGGGCATTTGATGGGGTTCCAGGAGGCAGTGAGGACCAGCACCACTTTTCCCCGCTGGCACCTTTGCTGTGGCAGCAAAAGCTGGACGTTTGTCTTTTTTGCTCCAAACAGCGCCGAAAATGAAAAAAGGTGCTTTTGAGGATGGAGTCCGCAGGAAAGTAGAGAGGGCCAAATTGTCTGGGGCATTTGATGGGGTTCCAGGAGGCAGTGAGGACCAGCACCACTTTTCCCCGCTGCCACCTTTGCTGTGGCAGCAAAAGCTGGACGTTTGTCTTTTTTGCTCCAAACAGCGCCGAAAGCGAAAAAAGGTGCTTTTGAGGATGGAGTCCTCAGGAAAGCAGAGAGGGCCAAATTGTCTGGGGCATTTGATGGGGTTCCAGGAGGCAGTGAGGACCAGCACCACTTTTCCCCACTGGCACCTTTGCTATGGCAGCAATAGCTGAACGTTTGTCTTTTCAGCTCCGGAGGGTTCTGAAAGTGAAAAAAGGTGCTTTTGAGGATAGAGTCCTCAGGAAAGCAGAGAGGGCCAAATTGTCTGGGGCATTTGATGGGGTTCCAGGAGGCAGTGAGGACCAGCACCACTTTTCCCCGCTGGCACCTTTGCTGTGGCAGCAAAAGCTGAACGTTTGTCTTTTCAGCTCCGGAGGGTGCTGAAAGTGAAAAAAGGAGCTTTTGAGGATAGAGTCCTCAGGAAAGCAGAGAGGGCCAAATTGTCTGGGGCATTTGATGGGGTTCCAGGAGGCAGTGAGGACCAGCACCACTTTTCCCCGCTGGCACATTTGCTGTGGCAGCAAAGGCTGGATGTTTGTCTTTTTTGCTCCAAACAGCGGCGAAAGTGAAAAAAGGTGCTTTTGAGGATAGAGTCCTCAGGAAAGCAGAGAGGGCCAAATTGTCTGGGGCATTTGATGGGGTTCCAGGAGGCAGTGAGGACCAGCACCACTTTTCCCCGCTGGCACCTTTGCTGTGGCAGCAAAAGCTGGACGTTTGTCTTTTTTGCTCCAAGCAGCGCCGAAAGCGAAAAAAGGTGCTTTTGAGGATAGAGTCCTCAGGAAAGCAGAGAGGGCCAAATTGTGTGGTGAATTTGAAGGCGTTCCAGGAGGCAGTGAGGACCAGCACCGCTTTTCCTTGCTGCCACCTTTGCTGTGGCAGCAAAAGCTGGACGTTTGTCTTTTTTGCTCCAAACAGCGCCGAAAGCGAAAAAAGGTGCTTTTGAGGATAGAGTCCTCAGGAAAGCAGAGAGGGCCAAATTGTCTGGGGCATTTGAAGGGGTTCCAGGAGGCAGTGAGGACCAGCACCACTTTTCCCCGCTGGCACCTTTGCTGTGGCAGCAAAGGCTGGATGTTTGTCTTTTTTGCTCCAAACAGCGGCGAAAGTGAAAAAAGGTGCTTTTGAGGATAGAGTCCTCAGGAAAGCAGAGAGGGCCAAATTGTCTGGGGCATTTGATGGGGTTCCAGGAGGCAGTGAGGACCAGCACCACTTTTCCCCGCTGGCACCTTTGCTGTGGCAGCAAAAGCTGGACGTTTGTCTTTTTTGCTCCAAACAGCGCCGAAAATGAAAAAAGGTGCTTTTGAGGATGGAGTCCGCAGGAAAGTAGAGAGGGCCAAATTGTGCGGGGCATTTGATGGGGTTCCAGGAGGCAGTGAGGACCAGCACCACTTTTCCCCGCTGGCACCTTTGCTGTGGCAACAAAAGCTGAACGTATGTCTTTTCAGCTCCGGAGGGTGCTGAAAGTGAAAAAAGGTGCTTTTGAGGATAGAGTCCTCAGGAAAGCAGAGAGGGCCAAATTGTCTGGGGCATTTGATGGGGTTCCAGGAGGCAGTGAGGACCAGCACCACTTTTCCCCGCTGGCACCTTTGCTGTGGCAGCAAAAGCTGGACGTTTGTCTTTTTTGCTCCAAACAGCGCCGAAAGCGAAAAAAGGTGCTTTTGAGGATAGAGTCCTCAGGAAAGCAGAGAGGGCCAAATTGTCTGGGGCATTTGATGGGGTTCCAGGAGGCAGTGAGGACCAGCACCACTTTTCCCCGCTGGCACCTTTGCTGTGGCAGCAAAAGCTGGACGTTTGTCTTTTTTGCTCCAAACAGCGCCGAAAATGAAAAAAGGTGCTTTTGAGGATGGAGTCCGCAGGAAAGTAGAGAGGGCCAAATTGTCTGGGGCATTTGATGGGGTTCCAGGAGGCAGTGAGGACCAGCACCACTTTTCCCCGCTGCCACCTTTGCTGTGGCAGCAAAAGCTGGACGTTTGTCTTTTTTGCTCCAAACAGCGCCGAAAGCGAAAAAAGGTGCTTTTGAGGATGGAGTCCTCAGGAAAGCAGAGAGGGCCAAATTGTCTGGGGCATTTGATGGGGTTCCAGGAGGCAGTGAGGACCAGCACCACTTTTCCCCACTGGCACCTTTGCTATGGCAGCAATAGCTGAACGTTTGTCTTTTCAGCTCCGGAGGGTTCTGAAAGTGAAAAAAGGTGCTTTTGAGGATAGAGTCCTCAGGAAAGCAGAGAGGGCCAAATTGTCTGGGGCATTTGATGGGGTTCCAGGAGGCAGTGAGGACCAGCACCACTTTTCCCCGCTGGCACCTTTGCTGTGGCAGCAAAAGCTGAACGTTTGTCTTTTCAGCTCCGGAGGGTGCTGAAAGTGAAAAAAGGAGCTTTTGAGGATAGAGTCCTCAGGAAAGCAGAGAGGGCCAAATTGTCTGGGGCATTTGATGGGGTTCCAGGAGGCAGTGAGGACCAGCACCACTTTTCCCCGCTGGCACATTTGCTGTGGCAGCAAAAGCTGGACGTTTGTCTTTTTTGCTCCAAACAGCGGCGAAAGTGAAAAAAGGTGCTTTTGAGGATAGAGTCCTCAGGAAAGCAGAGAGGGCCAAATTGTCTGGGGCATTTGATGGGGTTCCAGGAGGCAGTGAGGACCAGCACCACTTTTCCCCGCTGGCACCTTTGCTGTGGCAGCAAAAGCTGGACGTTTGTCTTTTTTGCTCCAAGCAGCGCCGAAAGCGAAAAAAGGTGCTTTTGAGGATAGAGTCCTCAGGAAAGCAGAGAGGGCCAAATTGTGTGGTGAATTTGAAGGCGTTCCAGGAGGCAGTGAGGACCAGCACCGCTTTTCCTTGCTGCCACCTTTGCTGTGGCAGCAAAAGCTGGACGTTTGTCTTTTTTGCTCCAAACAGCGCCGAAAGCGAAAAAAGGTGCTTTTGAGGATAGAGTCCTCAGGAAAGCAGAGAGGGCCAAATTGTCTGGGGCATTTGAAGGGGTTCCAGGAGGCAGTGAGGACCAGCACCACTTTTCCCCGCTGGCACCTTTGCTGTGGCAGCAAAGGCTGGATGTTTGTCTTTTTTGCTCCAAACAGCTGCGAAAGTGAAAAAAGGTGCTTTTGAGGATAGAGTCCGCAGGAAAGCAGAGAGGGCCAAATTGTCTGGGGCATTTGATGGGGTTCCAGGAGGCAGTGAGGACCAGCACCACTTTTCCCCGCTGGCACCTTTGCTGTGGCAGCAAAAGCTGGACGTTTGTCTTTTTTGCTCCAAGCAGCGGCGAAAGTGAAAAAAGGTGCTTTTGAGGATAGAGTCCGCAGGAAAGCAGAGAGGGCCAAATTGTCTGGGGCATTTGATGGGGTTCCAGGAGGCAGTGAGGACCAGCACCACTTTTCCCCGCTGGCACCTTTGCTGTGGCAGCAAAAGCTGGACGTTTGTCTTTTTTGCTCCAAACAGCGGCGAAAGCGAAAAAAGGTGCTTTTGAGGATGGAATCCACAGGAAAGTAGAGAGGGCCAAATTGTGTGGTGCATTTGAAGGGGTTCCAGGAGGCAGTGAGGACCAGCACCACTTTTCCCCGCTGGCACCTTTGCTGTGGCAGCAAAAGCTGGACGTTTGTCTTTTTTGCTCCAAACAGCGGCGAAAGTGAAAAAAGGTGCTTTTGAGGATAGAGTCCGCAGGAAAGCAGAGAGGGCCAAATTGTCTGGGGCATTTGATGGGGTTCCAGGAGGCAGTGAGGACCAGCACCACTTTTCCCTGCTGGCACCTTTGCTGTGGCAGCAAAAGCTGGACGTTTGTCTTTTTTGCTCCAAACAGCGCCGAAAGTGAAAAAAGGTGCTTTTGAGGATAGAGTCCGCAGGAAAGCAGAGAGGGCCAAATTGTCTGGGGCATTTGATGGGGTTCCAGGAGGCAGTGAGGACCAGCACCACTTTTCCCCGCTGGCACCTTTGCTGTGGCAGCAAAAGCTGAATGTATGTCTTTTCAGCTCCGGAGGGTGCTGAAACTGAAAAAAGGTGCTTTTGAGGATAGAGTCCTCAGGAAAGCAGAGAGGGCCAAATTGTCTGGGGCATTTGATGGGGTTCCAGGAGGCAGTGAGGACCAGCACCACTTTTCCCCGCTGGCACCTTTGCTGTGGCAGCAAAAGCTGGACGATTGTCTTTTTTGCTCCAAACAGCGCCGAAAGTGAAAAAAGGTGCTTTTGAGGATAGAGTCCGCAGGAAAGCAGAGAGGGCGAAATTGTCTGGGGCATTTGATGGGGTTCCAGGAGGCAGTGAGGACCAGCATCACTTTTCCCCGCTGGCACATTTGCTGTGGCAGCAAAAGCTGGACGTTTGTCTTTTTTGCTCCGGAGGGCACCGAAAGCGAAAAAAGGTGCTTTTGAGGATAGAGTCCTCAGGAAAGCAGAGAGGGCCAAATTGTCTGGGGCATTTGATGGGGTTCCAGGAGGCAGTGAGGACCAGCACCACTTTTCCCCGCTGGCACCTTTGCTGTGGCAGCAAAAGCTGGACGTTTGTCTTTTTTGCTCCAAACAGCGCCGAAAATGAAAAAAGGTGCTTTTGAGGATGGAGTCCGCAGGAAAGTAGAGAGGGCCAAATTGTCTGGGGCATTTGATGGGGTTCCAGGAGGCAGTGAGGACCAGCACCACTTTTCCCCGCTGGCACCTTTGCTGTGGCAACAAAAGCTGAACGTATGTCTTTTCAGCTCCGGAGGGTGCTGAAAGTGAAAAAAGGTGCTTTTGAGGATAGAGTCCTCAGGAAAGCAGAGAGGGCCAAATTGTTAGGGGCATTTGATGGGGTTCCAGGAGGCAGTGAGGACCAGCACCACTTTTCCCCGCTGGCACCTTTGCTTTGGCAGCAAAAGCTGGACGTTTGTCTTTTTTGCTCCAAACAGCGCCGAAAGCGAAAAAAGGTGCTTTTGAGGATAGAGTCCTCAGGAAAGCAGAGAGGGCCAAATTGTCTGGGGCATTTGATGGGGTTCCAGGAGGCAGTGAGGACCAGCACCACTTTTCCCCGCTGGCACCTTTGCTATGGCAGCAAAAGCTGAACGTTTGTCTTTTCAGCTCCGGAGGGTTCTGAAAGTGAAAAAAGGTGCTTTTGAGGATAGAGTCCTCAGGAAAGCAGAGAGGGCCAAATTGTCTGGGGCATTTGATGGGGTTCCAGGAGGCAGTGAGGACCAGCACCACTTTTCCCCGCTGCCACCTTTGCTGTGGCAGCAAAAGCTGGACGTTTGTCTTTTTTGCTCCAAGCAGCACCGAAAGCGAAAAAAGGTGCTTTTGAGGATAGAGTCCTCAGGAAAGCAGAGAGGGCCAAATTGTGTGGTGAATTTGAAGGCGTTCCAGGAGGCAGTGAGGACCAGCACCGCTTTTCCCCGCTGCCACTTTTGCTGTGGCAGGAAAACCTGGACGTTTGTCTTTTCTGCTCCAAACAGCGCCGAAAGCGAAAAAAGGTGCTTTTGAGGATAGAGTCCTCAGGAAAGCAGAGAGGGCCAAATTGTCTGGGGCATTTGATGGGGTTCCAGGAGGCAGTGAGGACCAGCACCACTTTTCCCCGCTGCCACCTTTGCTGTGGCAGCAAAAGCTGGACGTTTGTCTTTTTTGCTCCAAACAGCGCCGAAAGTGAAAAAAGGTGCTTTTGAGGATAGAGTCCGCAGGAAAGCAGAGAGGGCCAAATTGTCTGGGGCATTTGATGGGGTTCCAGGAGGCAGTGAGGACCAGCACCACTTTTCCCCGCTGGCACCTTTGCTGTGGCAGCAAAAGCTGGACGTTTGTCTTTTTTGCTCCAAACAGCGCCGAAAGCGAAAAAAGGTGCTTTTGAGGATAGAGTCCGCAGGAAAGCAGAGAGGGCCAAATTGTCTGGGGCATTTGATGGGGTTCCAGGAGGCAGTGAGGACCAGCACCACTTTTCCCCGCTGCCACCTTTGCTGTGGCAGCAAAAGCTGGACGTTTGCCTTTTTTGCTCCAAACAGAGCCGAAAGTGAAAAAAGGTGCTTTTGAGGATAGAGTCCGCAGGAAAGCAGAGAGGGCCAAATTGTCTGGGGCATTTGATGGGGTTCCAGGAGGCAGTGAGGACCAGCACCACTTTTCCCCGCTGGCACCTTTGCTGTGGCAGCAAAAGCTGGACGTTTGTCTTTTTTGCTCCGGAGGGCGCCGAAAGCAAAAAAAGGTGCTTTTGAGGATAGAGTCCTCAGGAAAGCAGAGAGGGCCAAATTGTCTGGGGCATTTGATGGGGTTCCAGGAGGCAGTGAGGACCAGCACCACTTTTCCCCGCTGCCACCTTTGCTGTGGCAGCAAAAGCTGGACGTTTGTCTTTTTTGCTCCAAACAGCGCCGAAAGCGAAAAAAGGTGCTTTTGAGGATAGAGTCCTCAGGAAAGCAGAGAGGGCCAAATTGTCTGGGGCATTTGATGGGGTTCCAGGAGGCAGTGAGGACCAGCACCACTTTTCCCCGCTGGCACCTTTGCTATGGCAGCAAAAGCTGAACGTTTGTCTTTTCAGCTCCGGAGGGTTCTGAAAGTGAAAAAAGGTGCTATTGAGGATAGAGTCCTCAGGAAAGCAGAGAGGGCCAAATTGTCTGGGGCATTTGATGGGGTTCCAGGAGGCAGTGAGGACCAGCACCACTTTTCCCCGCTGGCACCTTTGCTGTGGCAGCAAAAGCTGAACGTTTGTCTTTTCAGCTCCGGAGGGTGCTGAAAGTGAAAAAAAGTGCTTTTGAGGATAGAGTCCTCAGGAAAGCAGAGAGGGCCAAATTGTCTGGGGCATTTGATGGGGTTCCAGGAGGCAGTGAGGACCAGCACCACTTTTCCCCGCTGGCACCTTTGCTGTGGCAGCAAAAGCTGGACGTTTGTCTTTTTTGCTCCAAGCAGCACCGAAAGCGAAAAAAGGTGCTTTTGAGGATAGAGTCCGCAGGAAAGCAGAGAGGGCCAAATTGTCTGGGGCATTTGATGGGGTTCCAGGAGGCAGTGAGGACCAGCACCACTTTTCCCCGCTGGCACCTTTGCTGTGGCAGCAAAAGCTGGACGTTTGTCTTTTTTGCTCCAAACAGCGGCGAAAGTGAAAAAAGGTGCTTTTGAGGATAGAGTCCGCAGGAAAGCAGAGAGGGCCAAATTGTCTGGGGCATTTGATGGGGTTCCAGGAGGCAGTGAGGACCAGCACCACTTTTCCCCGCTGGCACCTTTGCTGTGGCAGCAAAAGCTGGACGTTTGTCTTTTTTGCTCCGGAGGGCGCCGAAAGCGAAAAAAGGTGCTTTTGAGGATAGAGTCCTCAGGAAAGCAGAGAGGGCCAAATTGTCTGGGGCATTTGATGGGGTTCCAGGAGGCAGTGAGGACCAGCACCACTTTTCCCCGCTGGCACCTTTGCTGTGGCAGCAAAAGCTGGACGTTTGTCTTTTTTGCTCCAAGCAGCACCGAAAGCGAAAAAAGGTGCTTTTGAGGATAGAGTCCTCAGGAAAGCAGAGAGGGCCAAATTGTGTGGTGAATTTGAAGGCGTTCCAGGAGGCAGTGAGGACCAGCACCGCTTTTCCCCGCTGCCACTTTTGCTGTGGCAGCAAAACCTGGACGTTTGTGTTTTCTGCTCTAAACAGCGCCGAAAGCGAAAAAAGGTGCTTTTGAGGATAGAGTCCGCAGGAAAGCAGAGAGGGCCAAATTGTCTGGGGCATTTGATGGGGTTCCAGGAGGCAGTGAGGACCAGCACCACTTTTCCCCGCTGGCACCTTTGCTGTGGCAGCAAAAGCTGGACGTTTGTCTTTTTTGCTCCGGAGGGCACCGAAAGCGAAAAAAGGTGCTTTTGAGGATAGAGTCCTCAGGAAAGCAGAGAGGGCCAAATTGTCTGGGGCATTTGATGGGGTTCCAGGAGGCAGTGAGGACCAGCACCACTTTTCCCCGCTGGCACCTTTGCTGTGGCAGCAAAGGCTGGACGTTTGTCTTTTTTGCTCCAAACAGCGCCGAAAGTGAAAAAAGGTGCTTTTGAGGATAGAGTCCGCAGGAAAGCAGAGAGGGCCAAATTGTCTGGGGCATTTGATGGGGTTCCAGGAGGCAGTGAGGACCAGCACCACTTTTCCCCGCTGGCACCTTTGCTGTGGCAGCAAAAGCTGGACGTTTGTCTTTTTTGCTCCAAACAGCGCCGAAAGTGAAAAAAGGTGCTTTTGAGGATAGAGTCCGCAGGAAAGCAGAGAGGGCCAAATTGTCTGGGGCATTTGATGGGGTTCCAGGAGGCAGTGAGGACCAGCACCACTTTTCCCCGCTGGCACCTTTGCTGTGGCAGCAAAAGCTGAATGTATGTCTTTTCAGCTCCGGAGGGTGCTGAAACTGAAAAAAGGTGCTTTTGAGGATAGAGTCCTCAGGAAAGCAGAGAGGGCCAAATTGTCTGGGGCATTTGATGGGGTTCCAGGAGGCAGTGAGGACCAGCACCACTTTTCCCCGCTGGCACCTTTGCTGTGGCAGCAAAAGCTGGACGATTGTCTTTTTTGCTCCAAACAGCGCCGAAAGTGAAAAAAAGGTGCTTTTGAGGATAGAGTCCGCAGGAAAGCAGAGAGGGCGAAATTGTCTGGGGCATTTGATGGGGTTCCAGGAGGCAGTGAGGACCAGCATCACTTTTCCCCGCTGGCACATTTGCTGTGGCAGCAAAAGCTGGACGTTTGTCTTTTTTGCTCCGGAGGGCACCGAAAGCGAAAAAAGGTGCTTTTGAGGATAGAGTCCGCAGGAAAGCAGAGAGGGCCAAATTGTCAGGGGCATTTGATGGGGTTCCAGGAGGCAGTGAGGACCAGCACCACTTTTCCCCGCTGGCACCTTTGCTGTGGCAGCAAAAGCTGGACGTTTGTCTTTTTTGCTCCAAACAGCGCCGAAAATGAAAAAAGGTGCTTTTGAGGATGGAGTCCGCAGGAAAGTAGAGAGGGCCAAATTGTGTGGGGCATTTGATGGGGTTCCAGGAGGCAGTGAGGACCAGCACCACTTTTCCCCGCTGGCACCTTTGCTGTGGCAACAAAAGCTGAACGTATGTCTTTTCAGCTCCGGAGGGTGCTGAAAGTGAAAAAAGGTGCTTTTGAGGATAGAGTCCTCAGGAAAGCAGAGAGGGCCAAATTGTCTGGGGCATTTGATGGGGTTCCAGGAGGCAGTGAGGACCAGCACCACTTTTCCCCGCTGGCACCTTTGCTGTGGCAGCAAAAGCTGGACGTTTTTCTTTTTTGCTCCAAACAGCGCCGAAAGCGAAAAAAGGTGCTTTTGAGGATAGAGTCCTCAGGAAAGCAGAGAAGGCCAAATTGTCTGGGGCATTTGATGGGGTTCCAGGAGGCAGTGAGGACCAGCACCACTTTTCCCCGCTGGCACCTTTGCTGTGGCAGCAAAAGCTGGACGTTTGTCTTTTTTGCTCCAAACAGCGCCGAAAATGAAAAAAGGTGCTTTTGAGGATGGAGTCCGCAGGAAAGTAGAGAGGGCCAAATTGTCTGGGGCATTTGATGGGGTTCCAGGAGGCAGTGAGGACCAGCACCACTTTTCCCCGCTGCCACCTTTGCTGTGGCAGCAAAAGCTGGACGTTTGTCTTTTTTGCTCCAAACAGCGCCGAAAGCGAAAAAAGGTGCTTTTGAGGATAGAGTCCTCAGGAAAGCAGAGAGGGCCAAATTGTCTGGGGCATTTGATGGGGTTCCAGGAGGCAGTGAGGACCAGCACCACTTTTCCTTGCTGCCACCTTTGCTATGGCAGCAATAGCTGAACGTTTCTTTTCAGCTCCGGAGGGTTCTGAAAGTGAAAAAAGGTGCTTTTGAGGATAGAGTCCTCAGGAAAGCAGAGAGGGCCAAATTGTCTGGGGCATTTGATGGGGTTCCAGGAGGCAGTGAGGACCAGCACCACTTTTCCCCGCTGGCACCTTTGCTGTGGCAGCAAAAGCTGAACGTTTGTCTTTTCAGCTCCGAAGGGTGCTGAAAGTGAAAAAAGGAGCTTTTGAGGATAGAGTCCTCAGGAAAGCAGAGAGGGCCAAATTGTCTGGGGCATTTGATGGGGTTCCAGGAGGCAGTGAGGACCAGCACCACTTTTCCCCGCTGGCACATTTGCTGTGGCAGCAAAACCTGGACGTTTGTCTTTTTTGCTCCAAACAGCGGCGAAAGTGAAAAAAGGTGCTTTTGAGGATAGAGTCCTCAGGAAAGCAGAGAGGGCCAAATTGTCTGGGGCATTTGATGGGGTTCCAGGAGGCAGTGAGGACCAGCACCACTTTTCCCCGCTGGCACCTTTGCTGTGGCAGCAAAAGCTGGACGTTTGTCTTTTTTGCTCCAAGCAGCGCCGAAAGCGAAAAAAGGTGCTTTTGAGGATAGAGTCCTCAGGAAAGAAGAGAGGGCCAAATTGTGTGGTGAATTTGAAGGCGTTCCAGGAGGCAGTGAGGACCAGCACCGCTTTTCCTTGCTGCCACCTTTGCTGTGGCAGCAAAAGCTGGACGTTTGTCTTTTTTGCTCCAAACAGCGCCGAAAGCGAAAAAAGGTGCTTTTGAGGATAGAGTCCTCAGGAAAGCAGAGAGGGCCAAATTGTCTGGGGCATTTGAAGGGGTTCCAGGAGGCAGTGAGGACCAGCACCACTTTTCCCCGCTGGCACCTTTGCTGTGGCAGCAAAAGCTGGACGTTTGTCTTTTTTGCTCCGGAGGGCACCGAAAGCGAAAAAAGGTGCTTTTGAGGATAGAGTCCGCAGGAAAGCAGAGAGGGCCAAATTGTCTGGGGCATTTGATGGGGTTCCAGGAGGCAGTGAGGACCAGCACCACTTTTCCTTGCTGCCACCTTTGCTGTGGCAGCAAAAGCTGGACGTTTGTCTTTTTTGCTCCAAACAGCGGCGAAAGTGAAAAAAGGTGCTTTTGAGGATAGAGTCCGCAGGAAAGCAGAGAGGGCCAAATTGTCTGGGGCATTTGATGGGGTTCCAGGAGGCAGTGAGGACCAGCACCACTTTTCCCCGCTGGCACCTTTGCTGTGGCAGCAAAAGCTGGACGTTTGTCTTTTTTGCTCCAAACAGCGGCGAAAGTGAAAAAAGGTGCTTTTGAGGATAGAGTCCGCAGGAAAGCAGAGAGGGCCAAATTGTCTGGGGCATTTGATGGGGTTCCAGGAGGCAGTGAGGACCAGCACCACTTTTCCCCGCTGGCACCTTTGCTGTGGCAGCAAAAGCTGGACGTTTGTCTTTTTTGCTCCAAACAGCGCCGAAAGCGAAAAAAGGTGCTTTTGAGGATAGAGTCCGCAGGAAAGCAGAGAGGGCCAAATTGTCTGGGGCATTTGATGGGGTTCCAGGAGGCAGTGAGGACCAGCACCACTTTTCCCCGCTGGCACCTTTGCTGTGGCAGCAAAAGCTGGACGTTTGTCTTTTTTGCTCCAAACAGCGCCGAAAGTGAAAAAAGGTGCTTTTGAGGATAGAGTCCGCAGGAAAGCAGAGAGGGCCAAATTGTCTGGGGCATTTGATGGGGTTCCAGGAGGCAGTGAGGACCAGCACCACTTTTCCCCGCTGGCACATTTGCTGTGGCAGCAAAAGCTGGACGTTTGTCTTTTTTGCTCCGGAGGGCACCGAAAGCGAAAAAAGGTGCTTTTGAGGATAGAGTCCTCAGGAAAGCAGAGAGGGCCAAATTGTCTGGGGCATTTGATGGGGTTCCAGGAGGCAGTGAGGACCAGCACCACTTTTCCTTGCTGGCACCTTTGCTGTGGCAGCAGAAGCTGGACGTTTGTCTTTTTTGCTCCAAACAGCGCCGAAAATGAAAAAAGGTGCTTTTGAGGATGGAGTCCGCAGGAAAGTAGAGAGGGCCAAATTGTCTGGGGCATTTGATGGGGTTCCAGGAGGCAGTGAGGACCAGCACCACTTTTCCCCGCTGGCACCTTTGCTGTGGCAACAAAAGCTGAACGTATGTCTTTTCAGCTCCGGAGGGTGCTGAAAGTGAAAAAAGGTGCTTTTGAGGATAGAGTCCTCAGGAAAGCAGAGAGGGCCAAATTGTTAGGGGCATTTGATGGGGTTCCAGGAGGCAGTGAGGACCAGCACCACTTTTCCCTGCTGGCACCTTTGCTTTGACAGCAAAAGCTGGACGTTTGTCTTTTTTGCTCCAAACAGCGCCGAAAGCGAAAAAAGGTGCTTTTGAGGATAGAGTCCTCAGGAAAGCAGAGAGGGCCAAATTGTCTGGGGCATTTGATGGGGTTCCAGGAGGCAGTGAGGACCAGCACCACTTTTCCCCGCTGGCACCTTTGCTATGGCAGCAAAAGCTGAACGTTTGTCTTTTCAGCTCCGGAGGGTTCTGAAAGTGAAAAAAGGTGCTTTTGAGGATAGAGTCCTCAGGAAAGCAGAGAGGGCCAAATTGTCTGGGGCATTTGATGGGGTTCCAGGAGGCAGTGAGGACCAGCACCACTTTTCCCCGCTGGCACCTTTGCTGTGGCAGCAAAAGCTGGACGTTTGTCTTTTTTGCTCCAAGCAGCACCGAAAGCGAAAAAAGGTGCTTTTGAGGATAGAGTCCTCAGGAAAGCAGAGAGGGCCAAATTGTGTGGTGAATTTGAAGGCGTTCCAGGAGGCAGTGAGGACCAGCACCGCTTTTCCCCGCTGCCACTTTTGCTGTGGCAGCAAAACCTGGACGTTTGTCTTTTCTGCTCCAAACAGCGCCGAAAGCGAAAAAAGGTGCTTTTGAGGATAGAGTCCTCAGGAAAACAGAGAGGGCCAAATTGTCTGGGGCATTTGATGGGGTTCCAGGAGGCAGTGAGGACCAGCACCACTTTTCCCCGCTGCCACCTTTGCTGTGGCAGCAAAGGCTGGACGTTTGTCTTTTTTGCTCCAAACAGCGCCGAAAGTGAAAAAAGGTGCTTTTGAGGATAGAGTCCGCAGGAAAGCAGAGAGGGCCAAATTGTCTGGGGCATTTGATGGGGTTCCAGGAGGCAGTGAGGACCAGCACCACTTTTCCCCGCTGGCACCTTTGCTGTGGCAGCAAAAGCTGGACGTTTGTCTTTTTTGCTCCAAACAGCGGCGAAAGTGAAAAAAGGTGCTTTTGAGGATAGAGTCCGCAGGAAAGCAGAGAGGGCCAAATTGTCTGGGGCATTTGATGGGGTTCCAGGAGGCAGTGAGGACCAGCACCACTTTTCCCCGCTGCCACCTTTGCTGTGGCAGCAAAAGCTGGACGTTTGTCTTTTTTGCTCCAAACAGCGCCGAAAGTGAAAAAAGGTGCTTTTGAGGATAGAGTCCTCAGGAAAGCAGAGAGGGCCAAATTGTCTGGGGCATTTGATGGGGTTCCAGGAGGCAGTGAGGACCAGCACCACTTTTCCCCGCTGGCACCTTTGCTGTGGCAGCAAAAGCTGGACGTTTGTCTTTTTTGCTCCGGAGGGCGCCGAAAGCGAAAAAAGGTGCTTTTGAGGATAGAGTCCTCAGGAAAGCAGAGAGGGCCAAATTGTCTGGGGCATTTGATGGGGTTCCAGGAGGCAGTGAGGACCAGCACCACTTTTCCCCGCTGGCACTTTTGCTGTGGCAGCAAAAGCTGGACGTTTGTCTTTTTTGCTCCAAACAGCGGCGAAAGCGAAAAAAGGTGCTTTTAAGGATAGATTCCTCAGGAAAGCAGAGAGGGCCAAATTGTCTGGGGCATTTGATGGGGTTCCAGGAGGCAGTGAGGACCAGCACCACTTTTCCCCGCTGGCACCTTTGCTGTGGCAGCAAAAGCTGGACGTTTGTCTTTTTTGCTCCAAACAGCGCCGAAAGCGAAAAAAGGTGCTTTTGAGGATAGAGTCCTCAGGAAAGCAGAGAGGGCCAAATTGTCTGGGGCATTTGATGGGGTTCCAGGAGGCAGTGAGGACCAGCACCACTTTTCCCCGCTGGCACCTTTGCTATGGCAGCAAAAGCTGAACGTTTGTCTTTTCAGCTCCGGAGGGTTCTGAAAGTGAAAAAAGGTGCTATTGAGGATAGAGTCCTCAGGAAAGCAGAGAGGGCCAAATTGTCTGGGGCATTTGATGGGGTTCCAGGAGGCAGTGAGGACCAGCACCACTTTTCCCCGCTGGCACTTTTGCTGTGGCAGCAAAAGCTGGACGTTTGTCTTTTTTGCTCCAAACAGCGGCGAAAGCGAAAAAAGGTGCTTTTAAGGATAGATTCCTCAGGAAAGCAGAGAGGGCCAAATTGTCTGGGGCATTTGATGGGGTTCCAGGAGGCAGTGAGGACCAGCACCACTTTTCCCCGCTGCCACCTTTGCTGTGGCAGCAAAAGCTGGACGTTTGTCTTTTTTGCTCCAAACAGCGCCGAAAGCGAAAAAAGGTGCTTTTGAGGATAGAGTCCTCAGGAAAGCAGAGAGGGCCAAATTGTCTGGGGCATTTGATGGGGTTCCAGGAGGCAGTGAGGACCAGCACCACTTTTCCCCGCTGGCACCTTTGCTATGGCAGCAAAAGCTGAACGTTTGTCTTTTCAGCTCCGGAGGGTTCTGAAAGTGAAAAAAGGTGCTATTGAGGATAGAGTCCTCAGGAAAGCAGAGAGGGCCAAATTGTCTGGGGCATTTGATGGGGTTCCAGGAGGCAGTGAGGACCAGCACCACTTTTCCCCGCTGGCACCTTTGCTGTGGCAGCAAAAGCTGAACGTTTGTCTTTTCAGCTCCGGAGGGTGCTGAAAGTGAAAAAAAGTGCTTTTGAGGATAGAGTCCTCAGGAAAGCAGAGAGGGCCAAATTGTCTGGGGCATTTGATGGGGTTCCAGGAGGCAGTGAGGACCAGCACCACTTTTCCCCGCTGGCACCTTTGCTGTGGCAGCAAAAGCTGGACGTTTGTCTTTTTTGCTCCAAACAGCGGCGAAAGTGAAAAAAGGTGCTTTTGAGGATAGAGTCCTCAGGAAAGCAGAGAGGGCCAAATTGTCTGGGGCATTTGATGGGGTTCCAGGAGGCAGTGAGGACCAGCAACACTTTTCCCCGCTGGCACCTTTGCTGTGGCAGCAAAAGCTGGACGTTTGTCTTTTTTGCTCCAAGCAGCACCGAAAGCGAAAAAAGGTGCTTTTGAGGACAGAGTCCTCAGGAAAGCAGAGAGGGCCAAATTGTGTGGTGAATTTGAAGGCGTTCCAGGAGGCAGTGAGGACCAGCACCGCTTTTCCTTGCTGCCACCTTTGCTGTGGCAGCAAAACCTGGACGTTTGTCTTTTCTGCTCCAAACAGCGCCGAAAGCGAAAAAAGGTGCTTTTGAGGATAGAGTCCTCAGGAAAGCAGAGAGGGCCAAATTGTCTCGGGCATTTGATGGGGTTCCAGGAGGCAGTGAGGACCAGCACCACTTTTCCCCGCTGGCACCTTTGCTGTGGCAGCAAAAGCTGGACGTTTGTCTTTTTTGCTCCGGAGGGCACCGAAAGCGAAAAAAGGTGCTTTTGAGGATAGAGTCCTCAGGAAAGCAGAGAGGGCCAAATTGTCTGGGGCATTTGAAGGGGTTCCAGGAGGCAGTGAGGACCAGCACCACTTTTCCCCGCTGGCACCTTTGCTGTGGCAGCAAAAGCTGGACGTTTGTCTTTTTTGCTCCAAACAGCGGCGAAAGTGAAAAAAGGTGCTTTTGAGGATAGAGTCCGCAGGAAAGCAGAGAGGGCCAAATTGTCTGGGGCATTTGATGGGGTTCCAGGAGGCAGTGAGGACCAGCACCACTTTTCCCCGCTGGCACCTTTGCTGTGGCAGCAAAAGCTGGACGTTTGTCTTTTTTGCTCCAAGCAGCACCGAAAGCGAAAAAAGGTGCTTTTGAGGATAGAGTCCTCAGGAAAGCAGAGAGGGCCAAATTGTGTGGTGAATTTGAAGGCGTTCCAGGAGGCAGTGAGGACCAGCACCGCTTTTCCCCGCTGCCACTTTTGCTGTGGCAGCAAAACCTGGACGTTTGTCTTTTTTGCCCCGGAGGGCGCCGAAAGCGAAAAAAGGTGCTTTTGAGGATAGAGTCCTCAGGAAAGCAGAGAGGGCCAAATTGTCTGGGGCATTTGATGGGGTTCCAGGAGGCAGTGAGGACCAGCACCACTTTTCCCCGCTGGCACCTTTGCTGTGGCAGCAAAAGCTGGACGTTTGTCTTTTTTGCTCCAAACAGCGGCGAAAGCGAAAAAAGGTGCTTTTAAGGATAGAGTCCTCAGGAAAGCAGAGAGGGCCAAATTGTCTGGGGCATTTGATGGGGTTCCAGGAGGCAGTGAGGACCAGCACCACTTTTCCCCGCTGGCACCTTTGCTGTGGCAGCAAAAGCTGGACGTTTGTCTTTTTTGCTCCAAACAGCGCCGAAAGCGAAAAAAGGTGCTTTTGAGGATAGAGTCCTCAGGAAAGCAGAGAGGGCCAAATTGTCTGGGGCATTTGATGGGGTTCCAGGAGGCAGTGAGGACCAGCACCACTTTTCCCCGCTGGCACCTTTGCTATGGCAGCAAAAGCTGAACGTTTGTCTTTTCAGCTCCGGAGGGTTCTGAAAGTGAAAAAAGGTGCTATTGAGGATAGAGTCCTCAGGAAAGCAGAGAGGGCCAAATTGTCTGGGGCATTTGATGGGGTTCCAGGAGGCAGTGAGGACCAGCACCACTTTTCCCCGCTGGCACCTTTGCTGTGGCAGCAAAAGCTGAACGTTTGTCTTTTCAGCTCCGGAGGGTGCTGAAAGTGAAAAAAAGTGCTTTTGAGGATAGAGTCCTCAGGAAAGCAGAGAGGGCCAAATTGTCTGGGGCATTTGATGGGGTTCCAGGAGGCAGTGAGGACCAGCACCACTTTTCCCCGCTGGTACCTTTGCTGTGGCAGCAAAAGCTGGACGTTTGTCTTTTTTGCTCCAAACAGCGGCGAAAGTGAAAAAAGGTGCTTTTGAGGATAGAGTCCTCAGGAAAGCAGAGAGGGCCAAATTGTCTGGGGCATTTGATGGGGTTCCAGGAGGCAGTGAGGACCAGCACCACTTTTCCCCGCTGGCACCTTTGCTGTGGCATCAAAAGCTGGACGTTTGTCTTTTTTGCTCCAAGCAGCACCGAAAGCGAAAAAAGGTGCTTTTGAGGATAGAGTCCTCAGGAAAGCAGAGAGGGCCAAATTGTGTGGTGAATTTGAAGGCGTTCCAGGAGGCAGTGAGGACCAGCACCGCTTTTCCTTGCTGCCACCTTTGCTGTGGCAGCAAAACCTGGACGTTTGTCTTTTCTGCTCCAAACAGCGCCGAAAGCGAAAAAAGGTGCTTTTGAGGATAGAGTCCTCAGGAAAGCAGAGAGGGCCAAATTGTCTCGGGCATTTGATGGGGTTCCAGGAGGCAGTGAGGACTAGCACCACTTTTCCCCGCTGGCACCTTTGCTGTGGCAGCAAAAGCTGGACGTTTGTCTTTTTTGCTCCGGAGGGCACCGAAAGCGAAAAAAGGTGCTTTTGAGGATAGAGTCCTCAGGAAAGCAGAGAGGGCCAAATTGTCTGGGGCATTTGATGGGGTTCCAGGAGGCAGTGAGGACCAGCACCACTTTTCCCCGCTGGCACCTTTGCTGTGGCAGCAAAGGCTGGACGTTTGTCTTTTTTGCTCCAAACAGCGCCGAAAGTGAAAAAAGGTGCTTTTGAGGATAGAGTCCGCAGGAAAGCAGAGAGGGCCAAATTGTCTGGGGCATTTGATGGGGTTCCAGGAGGCAGTGAGGACCAGCACCACTTTTCCCCGCTGGCACCTTTGCTGTGGCAGCAAAAGCTGGACGTTTGTCTTTTTTGCTCCAAACAGCGGCGAAAGCGAAAAAAGGTGCTTTTGAGGATGGAGTCCGCAGGAAAGTAGAGAGGGCCAAATTGTCTGGGGCATTTGATGGGGTTCCAGGAGGCAGTGAGGACCAGCACCACTTTTCCCCGCTGCCACCTTTGCTGTGGCAGCAAAAGCTGGACGTTTGTCTTTTTTGCTCCAAACAGCGGCGAAAGTGAAAAAAGGTGCTTTTGAGGATAGAGTCCTCAGGAAAGCAGAGAGGGCCAAATTGTCTGGGGCATTTGATGGGGTTCCAGGAGGCAGTGAGGACCAGCACCACTTTTCCCCGCTGCCACCTTTGCTGTGGCAGCAAAAGCTGGACGTTTGTCTTTTTTGCTCCAAACAGCGCCGAAAGCGAAAAAAGGTGCTTTTGAGGATAGAGTCCGCAGGAAAGCAGAGAGGGCCAAATTGTCTGGGGCATTTGATGGGGTTCCAGGAGGCAGTGAGGACCAGCACCACTTTTCCCCGCTGGCACCTTTGCTGTGGCAGCAAAAGCTGGACGTTTGTCTTTTTTGCTCCAAACAGCGGCGAAAGTGAAAAAAGGTGCTTTTGAGGATAGAGTCCGCAGGAAAGCAGAGAGGGCCAAATTGTCTGGGGCATTTGATGGGGTTCCAGGAGGCAGTGAGGACCAGCACCACTTTTCCCCGCTGGCACCTTTGCTGTGGCAGCAAAAGCTGGACGTTTGTCTTTTTTGCTCCGGAGGGCGCCGAAAGCGAAAAAAGGTGCTTTTGAGGATAGAGTCCTCAGGAAAGCAGAGAGGGCCAAATTGTCTGGGGCATTTGATGGGGTTCCAGGAGGCAGTGAGGACCAGCACCACTTTTCCCCGCTGGCACCTTTGCTGTGGCAGCAAAAGCTGGACGTTTGTCTTTTTTGCTCCAAACAGCGGCGAAAGCGAAAAAAGGTGCTTTTAAGGATAGAGTCCTCAGGAAAGCAGAGAGGGCCAAATTGTCTGGGGCATTTGATGGGGTTCCAGGAGGCAGTGAGGACCAGCACCACTTTTCCCCGCTGCCACCTTTGCTGTGGCAGCAAAAGCTGGACGTTTGTCTTTTTTGCTCCAAACAGCGCCGAAAGCGAAAAAAGGTGCTTTTGAGGATAGAGTCCTCAGGAAAGCAGAGAGGGCCAAATTGTCTGGGGCATTTGATGGGGTTCCAGGAGGCAGTGAGGACCAGCACCACTTTTCCCCGCTGGCACCTTTGCTATGGCAGCAAAAGCTGAACGTTTGTCTTTTCAGCTCCGGAGGGTTCTGAAAGTGAAAAAAGGTGCTATTGAGGATAGAGTCCTCAGGAAAGCAGAGAGGGCCAAATTGTCTGGGGCATTTGATGGGGTTCCAGGAGGCAGTGAGGACCAGCACCACTTTTCCCCGCTGGCACCTTTGCTGTGGCAGCAAAACCTGGACGTTTGTCTTTTCTGCTCCAAACAGCGCCGAAAGCGAAAAAAGGTGCTTTTGAGGATAGAGTCCTCAGGAAAGCAGAGAGGGCCAAATTGTCTCGGGCATTTGATGGGGTTCCAGGAGGCAGTGAGGACCAGCACCACTTTTCCCCGCTGGCACCTTTGCTGTGGCAGCAAAAGCTGGACGTTTGTCTTTTTTGCTCCGGAGGGCACCGAAAGCGAAAAAAGGTGCTTTTGAGGATAGAGTCCTCAGGAAAGCAGAGAGGGCCAAATTGTCTGGGGCATTTGAAGGGGTTCCAGGAGGCAGTGAGGACCAGCACCACTTTTCCCCGCTGGCACCTTTGCTGTGGCAGCAAAAGCTGGACGTTTGTCTTTTTTGCTCCAAACAGCGGCGAAAGTGAAAAAAGGTGCTTTTGAGGATAGAGTCCGCAGGAAAGCAGAGAGGGCCAAATTGTCTGGGGCATTTGATGGGGTTCCAGGAGGCAGTGAGGACCAGCACCACTTTTCCCCGCTGGCACCTTTGCTGTGGCAGCAAAAGCTGGACGTTTGTCTTTTTTGCTCCAAGCAGCACCGAAAGCGAAAAAAGGTGCTTTTGAGGATAGAGTCCTCAGGAAAGCAGAGAGGGCCAAATTGTGTGGTGAATTTGAAGGCGTTCCAGGAGGCAGTGAGGACCAGCACCGCTTTTCCCCGCTGCCACTTTTGCTGTGGCAGCAAAACCTGGACGTTTGTCTTTTTTGCCCCGGAGGGCGCCGAAAGCGAAAAAAGGTGCTTTTGAGGATAGAGTCCTCAGGAAAGCAGAGAGGGCCAAATTGTCTGGGGCATTTGATGGGGTTCCAGGAGGCAGTGAGGACCAGCACCACTTTTCCCCGCTGGCACCTTTGCTGTGGCAGCAAAAGCTGGACGTTTGTCTTTTTTGCTCCAAACAGCGGCGAAAGCGAAAAAAGGTGCTTTTAAGGATAGAGTCCTCAGGAAAGCAGAGAGGGCCAAATTGTCTGGGGCATTTGATGGGGTTCCAGGAGGCAGTGAGGACCAGCACCACTTTTCCCCGCTGGCACCTTTGCTGTGGCAGCAAAAGCTGGACGTTTGTCTTTTTTGCTCCAAACAGCGCCGAAAGCGAAAAAAGGTGCTTTTGAGGATAGAGTCCTCAGGAAAGCAGAGAGGGCCAAATTGTCTGGGGCATTTGATGGGGTTCCAGGAGGCAGTGAGGACCAGCACCACTTTTCCCCGCTGGCACCTTTGCTATGGCAGCAAAAGCTGAACGTTTGTCTTTTCAGCTCCGGAGGGTTCTGAAAGTGAAAAAAGGTGCTATTGAGGATAGAGTCCTCAGGAAAGCAGAGAGGGCCAAATTGTCTGGGGCATTTGATGGGGTTCCAGGAGGCAGTGAGGACCAGCACCACTTTTCCCCGCTGGCACCTTTGCTGTGGCAGCAAAAGCTGAACGTTTGTCTTTTCAGCTCCGGAGGGTGCTGAAAGTGAAAAAAAGTGCTTTTGAGGATAGAGTCCTCAGGAAAGCAGAGAGGGCCAAATTGTCTGGGGCATTTGATGGGGTTCCAGGAGGCAGTGAGGACCAGCACCACTTTTCCCCGCTGGTACCTTTGCTGTGGCAGCAAAAGCTGGACGTTTGTCTTTTTTGCTCCAAACAGCGGCGAAAGTGAAAAAAGGTGCTTTTGAGGATAGAGTCCTCAGGAAAGCAGAGAGGGCCAAATTGTCTGGGGCATTTGATGGGGTTCCAGGAGGCAGTGAGGACCAGCACCACTTTTCCCCGCTGGCACCTTTGCTGTGGCAGCAAAAGCTGGACGTTTGTCTTTTTTGCTCCAAGCAGCACCGAAAGCGAAAAAAGGTGCTTTTGAGGATAGAGTCCTCAGGAAAGCAGAGAGGGCCAAATTGTGTGGTGAATTTGAAGGCGTTCCAGGAGGCAGTGAGGACCAGCACCGCTTTTCCTTGCTGCCACCTTTGCTGTGGCAGCAAAACCTGGACGTTTGTCTTTTCTGCTCCAAACAGCGCCGAAAGCGAAAAAAGGTGCTTTTGAGGATAGAGTCCTCAGGAAAGCAGAGAGGGCCAAATTGTCTCGGGCATTTGATGGGGTTCCAGGAGGCAGTGAGGACTAGCACCACTTTTCCCCGCTGGCACCTTTGCTGTGGCAGCAAAAGCTGGACGTTTGTCTTTTTTGCTCCGGAGGGCACCGAAAGCGAAAAAAGGTGCTTTTGAGGATAGAGTCCTCAGGAAAGCAGAGAGGGCCAAATTGTCTGGGGCATTTGATGGGGTTCCAGGAGGCAGTGAGGACCAGCACCACTTTTCCCCGCTGGCACCTTTGCTGTGGCAGCAAAAGCTGGACGTTTGTCTTTTTTGCTCCGGAGGGCGCCGAAAGCGAAAAAAGGTGCTTTTGAGGATAGAGTCCTCAGGAAAGCAGAGAGGGCCAAATTGTCTGGGGCATTTGATGGGGTTCCAGGAGGCAGTGAGGACCAGCACCACTTTTCCCCGCTGGCACCTTTGCTGTGGCAGCAAAAGCTGGACGTTTGTCTTTTTTGCTCCAAACAGCGGCGAAAGCGAAAAAAGGTGCTTTTGAGGATAGAGTCCTCAGGAAAGCAGAGAGGGCCAAATTGTCTGGGGCATTTGATGGGGTTCCAGGAGGCAGTGAGGACCAGCACCACTTTTCCCCGCTGCCACCTTTGCTGTGGCAGCAAAAGCTGGACGTTTGTCTTTTTTGCTCCAAACAGCGCCGAAAGCGAAAAAAGGTGCTTTTGAGGATAGAGTCCTCAGGAAAGCAGAGAGGGCCAAATTGTCTGGGGCATTTGATGGGGTTCCAGGAGGCAGTGAGGACCAGCACCACTTTTCCCCGCTGGCACCTTTGCTATGGCAGCAAAAGCTGAACGTTTGTCTTTTCAGCTCCGGAGGGTTCTGAAAGTGAAAAAAGGTGCTATTGAGGATAGAGTCCTCAGGAAAGCAGAGAGGGCCAAATTGTCTGGGGCATTTGATGGGGTTCCAGGAGGCAGTGAGGACCAGCACCACTTTTCCCCGCTGGCACCTTTGCTGTGGCAGCAAAAGCTGAACGTTTGTCTTTTCAGCTCCGGAGGGTGCTGAAAGTGAAAAAAAGTGCTTTTGAGGATAGAGTCCTCAGGAAAGCAGAGAGGGCCAAATTGTCTGGGGCATTTGATGGGGTTCCAGGAGGCAGTGAGGACCAGCACCACTTTTCCCCGCTGGTACCTTTGCTGTGGCAGCAAAAGCTGGACGTTTGTCTTTTTTGTTCCAAACAGCGGCGAAAGTGAAAAAAGGTGCTTTTGAGGATAGAGTCCTCAGGAAAGCAGAGAGGGCCAAATTGTCTGGGCCATTTGATGGGGTTCCAGGAGGCAGTGAGGACCAGCACCACTTTTCCCCGCTGGCACCTTTGCTGTGGCAGCAAAAGCTGGACGTTTGTCTTTTTTGCTCCAAGCAGCACCGAAAGCGAAAAAAGGTGCTTTTGAGGATAGAGTCCTCAGGAAAGCAGAGAGGGCCAAATTGTGTGGTGAATTTGAAGGCGTTCCAGGAGGCAGTGAGGACCAGCACCGCTTTTCCTTGCTGCCACCTTTGCTGTGGCAGCAAAACCTGGACGTTTGTCTTTTCTGCTCCAAACAGCGCCGAAAGCGAAAAAAGGTGCTTTTGAGGATAGAGTCCTCAGGAAAGCAGAGAGGGCCAAATTGTCTGGGGCATTTGATGGGGTTCCAGGAGGCAGTGAGGACCAGCACCACTTTTCCCCGCTGGCACCTTTGCTGTGGCAGCAAAGGCTGGACGTTTGTCTTTTTTGCTCCAAACAGCGCCGAAAGTGAAAAAAGGTGCTTTTGAGGATAGAGTCCGCAGGAAAGCAGAGAGGGCCAAATTGTCTGCGGCATTTGATGGGGTTCCAGGAGGCAGTGAGGACCAGCACCACTTTTCCCCGCTGGCACCTTTGCTGTGGCAGCAAAAGCTGGACGTTTGTCTTTTTTGCTCCAAACAGCGGCGAAAGTGAACAAAGGTGCTTTTGAGGATAGAGTCCGCAGGAAAGCAGAGAGGGCCAAATTGTCTGGGGCATTTGATGGGGTTCCAGGAGGCAGTGAGGACCAGCACCACTTTTCCCCGCTGGCACCTTTGCTGTGGCAGCAAAGGCTGGACGTTTGTCTTTTTTGCTCCAAACAGCGGCGAAAGTGAAAAAAGGTGCTTTTGAGGATGGAGTCCGCAGGAAAGTAGAGAGGGCCAAATTGTCTGGGGCATTTGATGGGGTTCCAGGAGGCAGTGAGGACCAGCACCACTTTTCCCCGCTGCCACCTTTGCTGTGGCAGCAAAAGCTGGACGTTTGTCTTTTTTGCTCCAAACAGCGGCGAAAGTGAAAAAAGGTGCTTTTGAGGATAGAGTCCGCAGGAAAGCAGAGAGGGCCAAATTGTCTGGGGCATTTGATGGGGTTCCAGGAGGCAGTGAGGACCAGCACCACTTTTCCCCGCTGGCACCTTTGCTGTGGCAGCAAAAGCTGGACGTTTTTCTTTTTTGCTTCGGAGGGCGCCGAAAGCGAAAAAAGGTGCTTTTGAGGATAGAGTCCTCAGGAAAGCAGAGAGGGCCAAATTGTCTGGGGCATTTGATGGGGTTCCAGGAGGCAGTGAGGACCAGCACCACTTTTCCCCGCTGGCACCTTTGCTGTGGCAGCAAAAGCTGGACGTTTGTCTTTTTTGCTCCAAACATCGGCGAAAGCGAAAAAAGGTGCTTTTAAGGATAGAGTCCTCAGGAAAGCAGAGAGGGCCAAATTGTCTGGGGCATTTGATGGGGTTCCAGGAGGCAGTGAGGACCAGCACCACTTTTCCCCGCTGCCACCTTTGCTGTGGCAGCAAAAGCTGGACGTTTGTCTTTTTTGCTCCAAACAGCGCCGAAAGCGAAAAAAGGTGCTTTTGAGGATAGAGTCCTCAGGAAAGCAGAGAGGGCCAAATTGTCTGGGGCATTTGATGGGGTTCCAGGAGGCAGTGAGGACCAGCACCACTTTTCCCCGCTGGCACCTTTGCTATGGCAGCAAAAGCTGAACGTTTGTCTTTTCAGCTCCGGAGGGTTCTGAAAGTGAAAAAAGGTGCTATTGAGGATAGAGTCCTCAGGAAAGCAGAGAGGGCCAAATTGTCTGGGGCATTTGATGGGGTTCCAGGAGGCAGTGAGGACCAGCACCACTTTTCCCCGCTGGCACCTTTGCTGTGGCAGCAAAAGCTGAACGTTGGTCTTTTCAGCTCCGGAGGGTGCTGAAAGTGAAAAAAAGTGCTTCTGAGGATAGAGTCCTCAGGAAAGCAGAGAGGGCCAAATTGTCTGGGGCATTTGATGGGGTTCCAGGAGGCAGTGAGGACTAGCACCACTTTTCCCCGCTGGCACCTTTGCTGTGGCAGCAAAAGCTGGACGTTTGTCTTTTTTGCTCCGGAGGGCACCGAAAGCGAAAAAAGGTGCTTTTGAGGATAGAGTCCTCAGGAAAGCAGAGAGGGCCAAATTGTCTGGGGCATTTGATGGGGTTCCAGGAGGCAGTGAGGACCAGCACCACTTTTCCCCGCTGGCACCTTTGCTGTGGCAGCAAAAGCTGGACGTTTGTCTTTTTTGCTCCAAACAGCGCCGAAAGTGAAAAAAGGTGCTTTTGAGGATAGAGTCCGCAGGAAAGCAGAGAGGGCCAAATTGTCTGGGGCATTTGATGGGGTTCCAGGAGGCAGTGAGGACCAGCACCACTTTTCCCCGCTGCCACCTTTGCTGTGGCAGCAAAAGCTGGACGTTTGTCTTTTTTGCTCCAAGCAGCACCGAAAGCGAAAAAAGGTGCTTTTGAGGATAGAGTCCTCAGGAAAGCAGAGAGGGCCAAATTGTGTGGTGAATTTGAAGGCGTTCCAGGAGGCAGTGAGGACCAGCACCGCTTTTCCCCGCTGCCACTTTTGCTGTGGCAGCAAAACCTGGACGTTTGTGTTTTCTGCTCCAAACAGCGCCGAAAGCGAAAAAAGGTGCTTTTGAGGATAGAGTCCTCAGGAAAGCAGAGAGGGCCAAATTGTCTGGGGCATTTGATGGGGTTCCAGGAGGCAGTGAGGACCAGCACCACTTTTCCCCGCTGGCACCTTTGCTGTGGCAGCAAAAGCTGGACGTTTGTCTTTTTTGCTCCGGAGGGCACCGAAAGCGAAAAAAGGTGCTTTTGAGGATAGAGTCCTCAGGAAAGCAGAGAGGGCCAAATTGTCTGGGGCATTTGATGGGGTTCCAGGAGGCAGTGAGGACCAGCACCACTTTTCCCCGCTGGCACCTTTGCTGTGGCAGCAAAGGCTGGACGTTTGTCTTTTTTGCTCCAAACAGCGCCGAAAGTGAAAAAAGGTGCTTTTGAGGATAGAGTCCGCAGGAAAGCAGAGAGGGCCAAATTGTCTGGGGCATTTGATGGGGTTCCAGGAGGCAGTGAGGACCAGCACCACTTTTCCCCGCTGGCACCTTTGCTGTGGCAGCAAAAGCTGGACGTTTGTCTTTTTTGCTCCAAACAGCGGCGAAAGTGAAAAAAGGTGCTTTTGAGGATAGAGTCCGCAGGAAAGCAGAGAGGGCCAAATTGTCTGGGGCATTTGATGGGGTTCCAGGAGGCAGTGAGGACCAGCACCACTTTTCCCCGCTGGCACCTTTGCTGTGGCAGCAAAAGCTGGACGTTTGTCTTTTTTGCTCCAAACAGCGCCGAAAGTGAAAAAAGGTGCTTTTGAGGATAGAGTCCGCAGGAAAGCAGAGAGGGCCAAATTGTCTGGGGCATTTGATGGGGTTCCAGGAGGCAGTGAGGACCAGCACCACTTTTCCCCGCTGGCACCTTTGCTGTGGCAGCAAAAGCTGGACGTTTGTCTTTTTTGCTCCAAACAGAGCCGAAAGCAAAAAAAGGTGCTTTTGAGGATAGAGTCCGCAGGAAAGCAGAGAGGGCCAAATTGTCTGGGGCATTTGATGGGGTTCCAGGAGGCAGTGAGGACCAGCACCACTTTTCCCCGCTGGCACCTTTGCTGTGGCAGCAAAAGCTGGACGTTTGTCTTTTTTGCTCCAAACAGCGCCGAAAGCGAAAAAAGGTGCTTTTGAGGATAGAGTCCGCAGGAAAGCAGAGAGGGCCAAATTGTCTGGGGCATTTGATGGGGTTCCAGGAGGCAGTGAGGACCAGCACCACTTTTCCCCGCTGGCACCTTTGCTGTGGCAGCAAAAGCTGGACGTTTGTCTTTTTTGCTCCAAACAGCGCCGAAAGCGAAAAAAGGTGCTTTTGAGGATAGAGTCCGCAGGAAAGCAGAGAGGGCGAAATTGTCTGGGGCATTTGATGGGGTTCCAGGAGGCAGTGAGGACCAGCACCACTTTTCCCCGCTGGCACCTTTGCTATGGCAGCAAAAGCTGAACGTTTGTCTTTTCAGCTCCGGAGGGTTCTGAAAGTGAAAAAAGGTGCTATTGAGGATAGAGTCCTCAGGAAAGCAGAGAGGGCCAAATTGTCTGGGGCATTTGATGGGGTTCCAGGAGGCAGTGAGGACCAGCACCACTTTTCCCCGCTGGCACCTTTGCTGTGGCAGCAAAAGCTGGACGTTTGTCTTTTCTGCTCCAAACAGCGCCGAAAGCGAAAAAAGGTGCTTTTGAGGATAGAGTCCTCAGGAAAGCAGAGAGGGCCAAATTGTCTGGGGCATTTGATGGGGTTCCAGGAGGCAGTGAGGACTAGCACCACTTTTCCCCGCTGCCACCTTTGCTGTGGCAGCAAAAGCTGGACGTTTGTCTTTTTTGCTCCGGAGGGCACCGAAAGCGAAAAAAGGTGCTTTTGAGGATAGAGTCCTCAGGAAAGCAGAGAGGGCCAAATTGTCTGGGGCATTTGATGGGGTTCCAGGAGGCAGTGAGGACCAGCACCACTTTTCCCCGCTGGCACCTTTGCTGTGGCAGCAAAGGCTGGACGTTTGTCTTTTTTGCTCCAAACAGCGCCGAAAGTGAAAAAAGGTGCTTTTGAGGATAGAGTCCGCAGGAAAGCAGAGAGGGCCAAATTGTCTGGGGCATTTGATGGGGTTCCAGGAGGCAGTGAGGACCAGCACCGCTTTTCCCCGCTGCCACTTTTGCTGTGGCAGCAAAACCTGGACGTTTGTGTTTTCTGCTCCAAACAGCGCCGAAAGCGAAAAAAGGTGCTTTTGAGGATAGAGTCCTCAGGAAAGCAGAGAGGGCCAAATTGTCTGGGGCATTTGATGGGGTTCCAGGAGGCAGTGAGGACCAGCACCACTTTTCCCCGCTGGCACCTTGGCTGTGGCAGCAAAAGCTGGACGTTTGTCTTTTTTGCTCCGGAGGGCACCGAAAGCGAAAAAGGTGCTTTTGAGGATAGAGTCCTCAGGAAAGCAGAGAGGGCCAAATTGTCTGGGGCATTTGATGGGGTTCCAGGAGGCAGTGAGGACCAGCACCACTTTTCCCCGCTGGCACCTTTGCTGTGGCAGCAAAGGCTGGACGTTTGTCTTTTTTGCTCCAAACAGCGCCGAAAGTGAAAAAAGGTGCTTTTGAGGATAGAGTCCGCAGGAAAGCAGAGAGGGCCAAATTGTCTGGGGCATTTGATGGGGTTCCAGGAGGCAGTGAGGACCAGCACCACTTTTCCCCGCTGGCACCTTTGCTGTGGCAGCAAAAGCTGGACGTTTGTCTTTTTTGCTCCAAACAGCGGCGAAAGTGAAAAAAGGTGCTTTTGAGGATAGAGTCCGCAGGAAAGCAGAGAGGGCCAAATTGTCTGGGGCATTTGATGGGGTTCCAGGAGGCAGTGAGGACCAGCACCACTTTTCCCCGCTGGCACCTTTGCTGTGGCAGCAAAAGCTGGACGTTTGTCTTTTTTGCTCCAAACAGCGCCGAAAGTGAAAAAAGGTGCTTTTGAGGATAGAGTCCGCAGGAAAGCAGAGAGGGCCAAATTGTCTGGGGCATTTGATGGGGTTCCAGGAGGCAGTGAGGACCAGCACCACTTTTCCCCGCTGGCACCTTTGCTGTGGCAGCAAAAGCTGGACGTTTGTCTTTTTTGCCCCGGAGGGCGCCGAAAGCGAAAAAAGGTGCTTTTGAGGATAGAGTCCTCAGGAAAGCAGAGAGGGCCAAATTGTCTGGGGCATTTGATGGGGTTCCAGGAGGCAGTGAGGACCAGCACCACTTTTCCCTGCTGGCACCTTTGCTGTGGCAGCAAAAGCTGGACGTTTGTCTTTTTTGCTCCAAACAGCGCCGAAAGCGAAAAAAGGTGCTTTTGAGGATAGAGTCCTCAGGAAAGCAGAGAGGGCCAAATTGTCTGGGGCATTTGATGGGGTTCCAGGAGGCAGTGAGGACCAGCACCACTTTTCCCCGCTGGCACCTTGGCTGTGGCAGCAAAAGCTGGACGTTTGTCTTTTTTGCTCCGGAGGGCACCGAAAGCGAAAAAAGGTGCTTTTGAGGATAGAGTCCTCAGGAAAGCAGAGAGGGCCAAATTGTCTGGGGCATTTGATGGGGTTCCAGGAGGCAGTGAGGACCAGCACCACTTTTCCCCGCTGGCACCTTTGCTGTGGCAGCAAAGGCTGGACGTTTGTCTTTTTTGCTCCAAACAGCGCCGAAAGTGAAAAAAGGTGCTTTTGAGGATAGAGTCCGCAGGAAAGCAGAGAGGGCCAAATTGTCTGGGGCATTTGATGGGGTTCCAGGAGGCAGTGAGGACCAGCACCACTTTTCCCCGCTGGCACCTTTGCTGTGGCAGCAAAAGCTGGACGTTTGTCTTTTTTGCTCCAAACAGCGGCGAAAGTGAAAAAAGGTGCTTTTGAGGATAGAGTCCGCAGGAAAGCAGAGAGGGCCAAATTGTCTGGGGCATTTGATGGGGTTCCAGGAGGCAGTGAGGACCAGCACCACTTTTCCCCGCTGGCACCTTTGCTGTGGCAGCAAAAGCTGGACGTTTGTCTTTTTTGCTCCAAACAGCGCCGAAAGTGAAAAAAGGTGCTTTTGAGGATAGAGTCCGCAGGAAAGCAGAGAGGGCCAAATTGTCTGGGGCATTTGATGGGGTTCCAGGAGGCAGTGAGGACCAGCACCACTTTTCCCCGCTGGCACCTTTGCTGTGGCAGCAAAAGCTGGACGTTTGTCTTTTTTGCCCCGGAGGGCGCCGAAAGCGAAAAAAGGTGCTTTTGAGGATAGAGTCCTCAGGAAAGCAGAGAGGGCCAAATTGTCTGGGGCATTTGATGGGGTTCCAGGAGGCAGTGAGGACCAGCACCACTTTTCCCTGCTGGCACCTTTGCTGTGGCAGCAAAAGCTGGACGTTTGTCTTTTTTGCTCCAAACAGCGGCGAAAGCGAAAAAAGGTGCTTTTAAGGATAGAGTCCTCAGGAAAGCAGAGAGGGCCAAATTGTCTGGGGCATTTGATGGGGTTCCAGGAGGCAGTGAGGACCAGCACCACTTTTCCCCGCTGGCACCTTTGCTGTGGCAGCAAAAGCTGGACGTTTGTCTTTTTTGCTCCAAACAGCGCCGAAAGCGAAAAAAGGTGCTTTTGAGGATAGAGTCCTCAGGAAAGCAGAGAGGGCCAAATTGTCTGGGGCATTTGATGGGGTTCCAGGAGGCAGTGAGGACCAGCACCACTTTTCCCCGCTGGCACCTTTGCTATGGCAGCAAAAGCTGAACGTTTGTCTTTTCAGCTCCGGAGGGTTCTGAAAGTGAAAAAAGGTGCTATTGAGGATAGAGTCCGCAGGAAAGCAGAGAGGGCCAAATTGTCTGGGGCATTTGATGGGGTTCCAGGAGGCAGTGAGGACCAGCACCACTTTTCCCCGCTGGCACCTTTGCTGTGGCAGCAAAAGCTGGACGTTTGTCTTTTTTGCTCCAAACAGCGCCGAAAGCGAAAAAAGGTGCTTTTGAGGATAGAGTCCGCAGGAAAGCAGAGAGGGCGAAATTGTCTGGGGCATTTGATGGGGTTCCAGGAGGCAGTGAGGACCAGCACCACTTTTCCCCGCTGGCACCTTTGCTATGGCAGCAAAAGCTGAACGTTTGTCTTTTCAGCTCCGGAGGGTTCTGAAAGTGAAAAAAGGTGCTATTGAGGATAGAGTCCTCAGGAAAGCAGAGAGGGCCAAATTGTCTGGGGCATTTGATGGGGTTCCAGGAGGCAGTGAGGACCAGCACCACTTTTCCCCGCTGGCACCTTTGCTGTGGCAGCAAAAGCTGGACGTTTGTCTTTTCTGCTCCAAACAGCGCCGAAAGCGAAAAAAGGTGCTTTTGAGGATAGAGTCCTCAGGAAAGCAGAGAGGGCCAAATTGTCTGGGGCATTTGATGGGGTTCCAGGAGGCAGTGAGGACTAGCACCACTTTTCCCCGCTGCCACCTTTGCTGTGGCAGCAAAAGCTGGACGTTTGTCTTTTTTGCTCCGGAGGGCACCGAAAGCGAAAAAAGGTGCTTTTGAGGATAGAGTCCTCAGGAAAGCAGAGAGGGCCAAATTGTCTGGGGCATTTGATGGGGTTCCAGGAGGCAGTGAGGACCAGCACCACTTTTCCCCGCTGGCACCTTTGCTGTGGCAGCAAAGGCTGGACGTTTGTCTTTTTTGCTCCAAACAGCGCCGAAAGTGAAAAAAGGTGCTTTTGAGGATAGAGTCCGCAGGAAAGCAGAGAGGGCCAAATTGTCTGGGGCATTTGATGGGGTTCCAGGAGGCAGTGAGGACCAGCACCGCTTTTCCCCGCTGCCACTTTTGCTGTGGCAGCAAAACCTGGACGTTTGTGTTTTCTGCTCCAAACAGCGCCGAAAGCGAAAAAAGGTGCTTTTGAGGATAGAGTCCTCAGGAAAGCAGAGAGGGCCAAATTGTCTGGGGCATTTGATGGGGTTCCAGGAGGCAGTGAGGACCAGCACCACTTTTCCCCGCTGGCACCTTGGCTGTGGCAGCAAAAGCTGGACGTTTGTCTTTTTTGCTCCGGAGGGCACCGAAAGCGAAAAAAGGTGCTTTTGAGGATAGAGTCCTCAGGAAAGCAGAGAGGGCCAAATTGTCTGGGGCATTTGATGGGGTTCCAGGAGGCAGTGAGGACCAGCACCACTTTTCCCCGCTGGCACCTTTGCTGTGGCAGCAAAGGCTGGACGTTTGTCTTTTTTGCTCCAAACAGCGCCGAAAGTGAAAAAAGGTGCTTTTGAGGATAGAGTCCGCAGGAAAGCAGAGAGGGCCAAATTGTCTGGGGCATTTGATGGGGTTCCAGGAGGCAGTGAGGACCAGCACCACTTTTCCCCGCTGGCACCTTTGCTGTGGCAGCAAAAGCTGGACGTTTGTCTTTTTTGCTCCAAACAGCGGCGAAAGTGAAAAAAGGTGCTTTTGAGGATAGAGTCCGCAGGAAAGCAGAGAGGGCCAAATTGTCTGGGGCATTTGATGGGGTTCCAGGAGGCAGTGAGGACCAGCACCACTTTTCCCCGCTGGCACCTTTGCTGTGGCAGCAAAAGCTGGACGTTTGTCTTTTTTGCTCCAAACAGCGCCGAAAGTGAAAAAAGGTGCTTTTGAGGATAGAGTCCGCAGGAAAGCAGAGAGGGCCAAATTGTCTGGGGCATTTGATGGGGTTCCAGGAGGCAGTGAGGACCAGCACCACTTTTCCCCGCTGGCACCTTTGCTGTGGCAGCAAAAGCTGGACGTTTGTCTTTTTTGCCCCGGAGGGCGCCGAAAGCGAAAAAAGGTGCTTTTGAGGATAGAGTCCTCAGGAAAGCAGAGAGGGCCAAATTGTCTGGGGCATTTGATGGGGTTCCAGGAGGCAGTGAGGACCAGCACCACTTTTCCCTGCTGGCACCTTTGCTGTGGCAGCAAAAGCTGGACGTTTGTCTTTTTTGCTCCAAACAGCGGCGAAAGCGAAAAAAGGTGCTTTTAAGGATAGAGTCCTCAGGAAAGCAGAGAGGGCCAAATTGTCTGGGGCATTTGATGGGGTTCCAGGAGGCAGTGAGGACCAGCACCACTTTTCCCCGCTGGCACCTTTGCTGTGGCAGCAAAAGCTGGACGTTTGTCTTTTTTGCTCCAAACAGCGCCGAAAGCGAAAAAAGGTGCTTTTGAGGATAGAGTCCTCAGGAAAGCAGAGAGGGCCAAATTGTCTGGGGCATTTGATGGGGTTCCAGGAGGCAGTGAGGACCAGCACCACTTTTCCCCGCTGGCACCTTTGCTATGGCAGCAAAAGCTGAACGTTTGTCTTTTCAGCTCCGGAGGGTTCTGAAAGTGAAAAAAGGTGCTATTGAGGATAGAGTCCGCAGGAAAGCAGAGAGGGCCAAATTGTCTGGGGCATTTGAAGGGGTTCCAGGAGGCAGTGAGGACCAGCACCACTTTTCCCCGCTGGCACCTTTGCTGTGGCAGCAAAAGCTGGACGTTTGTCTTTTTTGCTCCAAACAGCGCCGAAAGCGAAAAAAGGTGCTTTTGAGGATAGAGTCCGCAGGAAAGCAGAGAGGGCCAAATTGTCTGGGGCATTTGATGGGGTTCCAGGAGGCAGTGAGGACCAGCACCACTTTTCCCCGCTGGCACCTTTGCTATGGCAGCAAAAGCTGAACGTTTGTCTTTTCAGCTCCGGAGGGTTCTGAAAGTGAAAAAAGGTGCTATTGAGGATAGAGTCCTCAGGAAAGCAGAGAGGGCCAAATTGTCTGGGGCATTTGATGGGGTTCCAGGAGGCAGTGAGGACCAGCACCACTTTTCCCCGCTGGCACCTTTGCTGTGGCAGCAAAAGCTGGACGTTTGTCTTTTCTGCTCCAAACAGCGCCGAAAGCGAAAAAAGGTGCTTTTGAGGATAGAGTCCTCAGGAAAGCAGAGAGGGCCAAATTGTCTGGGGCATTTGATGGGGTTCCAGGAGGCAGTGAGGACTAGCACCACTTTTCCCCGCTGCCACCTTTGCTGTGGCAGCAAAAGCTGGACGTTTGTCTTTTTTGCTCCGGAGGGCACCGAAAGCGAAAAAAGGTGCTTTTGAGGATAGAGTCCTCAGGAAAGCAGAGAGGGCCAAATTGTCTGGGGCATTTGATGGGGTTCCAGGAGGCAGTGAGGACCAGCACCACTTTTCCCCGCTGGCACCTTTGCTGTGGCAGCAAAGGCTGGACGTTTGTCTTTTTTGCTCCAAACAGCGCCGAAAGTGAAAAAAGGTGCTTTTGAGGATAGAGTCCGCAGGAAAGCAGAGAGGGCCAAATTGTCTGGGGCATTTGATGGGGTTCCAGGAGGCAGTGAGGACCAGCACCGCTTTTCCCCGCTGCCACTTTTGCTGTGGCAGCAAAACCTGGACGTTTGTGTTTTCTGCTCCAAACAGCGCCGAAAGCGAAAAAAGGTGCTTTTGAGGATAGAGTCCTCAGGAAAGCAGAGAGGGCCAAATTGTCTGGGGCATTTGATGGGGTTCCAGGAGGCAGTGAGGACCAGCACCACTTTTCCCCGCTGGCACCTTGGCTGTGGCAGCAAAAGCTGGACGTTTGTCTTTTTTGCTCCGGAGGGCACCGAAAGCGAAAAAAGGTGCTTTTGAGGATAGAGTCCTCAGGAAAGCAGAGAGGGCCAAATTGTCTGGGGCATTTGATGGGGTTCCAGGAGGCAGTGAGGACCAGCACCACTTTTCCCCGCTGGCACCTTTGCTGTGGCAGCAAAGGCTGGACGTTTGTCTTTTTTGCTCCAAACAGCGCCGAAAGTGAAAAAAGGTGCTTTTGAGGATAGAGTCCGCAGGAAAGCAGAGAGGGCCAAATTGTCTGGGGCATTTGATGGGGTTCCAGGAGGCAGTGAGGACCAGCACCACTTTTCCCCGCTGGCACCTTTGCTGTGGCAGCAAAAGCTGGACGTTTGTCTTTTTTGCTCCAAACAGCGGCGAAAGTGAAAAAAGGTGCTTTTGAGGATAGAGTCCGCAGGAAAGCAGAGAGGGCCAAATTGTCTGGGGCATTTGATGGGGTTCCAGGAGGCAGTGAGGACCAGCACCACTTTTCCCCGCTGGCACCTTTGCTGTGGCAGCAAAAGCTGGACGTTTGTCTTTTTTGCTCCAAACAGCGCCGAAAGTGAAAAAAGGTGCTTTTGAGGATAGAGTCCGCAGGAAAGCAGAGAGGGCCAAATTGTCTGGGGCATTTGATGGGGTTCCAGGAGGCAGTGAGGACCAGCACCACTTTTCCCCGCTGGCACCTTTGCTGTGGCAGCAAAAGCTGGACGTTTGTCTTTTTTGCCCCGGAGGGCGCCGAAAGCGAAAAAAGGTGCTTTTGAGGATAGAGTCCTCAGGAAAGCAGAGAGGGCCAAATTGTCTGGGGCATTTGATGGGGTTCCAGGAGGCAGTGAGGACCAGCACCACTTTTCCCTGCTGGCACCTTTGCTGTGGCAGCAAAAGCTGGACGTTTGTCTTTTTTGCTCCAAACAGCGGCGAAAGCGAAAAAGGTGCTTTTAAGGATAGAGTCCTCAGGAAAGCAGAGAGGGCCAAATTGTCTGGGGCATTTGATGGGGTTCCAGGAGGCAGTGAGGACCAGCACC